>NC_051183.1:71290434-71374713 GCF_013339695.2 Rhipicephalus sanguineus | reverse complement strand
TCACGTATGTACAACTACGCCGCGCGTCGTCTTCCCACCATCATCGATCGGGACCGTCGTAAGAGAACACGGAAGTAGCGGGTCCCCAGATCGCATACAGAGCCGGTTGAGGCGGGTTGCTTCCGACACAGCTATACACCAAGAGAACGCAATAAGAAGAAAAAGACAGCAAAGAACAGAAGCCGAAGCGAGAAGTTTGGCTGGCACGTCTGCTGCGCGTGTGATGCCTATCAACGAGTCATCGATACGGCGGTTCTTGGCTCGGCGCCGTGTTTTCGCTCTGTGGAGCGAACGGCGCTTGTAAAGCACGACGAGTCAATTGACTCCGCCGGGTGCAAGGCCATACTTTTATGGGCTTCCAGGGTGTCAGCACAGTATGTCTGCGTAGATTGTCATCATCAGCGTGTTGCGGTGCTTGTTCTCAATCGGCGATATTTATCTTGGAAGCGTTTCTACGGAACGCATTCTTTATTCTTCAATGAGCACGTCGGTGTAGCTTACGGGCTGAGGTGTGGCGTGCGAAGTTCGAGGACATTAGTTCGATTCGTCGCCATGGCGGTAGGATTTATTCTGGAAAAAACTGCGAAAAATCCCCTGTTCACTTAGAATAAAGAGGTTCTGACACAAGATTTTGCGGCCGAGATAGCTTGCTGGATCGATTCCGGTGAACATGCGTATATTATCTGCAAAATACGAGCAGCGAATATAGCTTGGAAGTTATTTTAAAGGAATTTTGAAGTTTGCGTGTGTGATCGACATCCTCGCGCTACTGACACCCTCAAAGGGGCCCCTTGGGGACCCCTCCTTCCCTCATGTGACCACGCTGCAACATAATGTGATGATGTCGAAGCCGCCATGTTTTTTTGCCGCGTTCGCTCCAGCAGCCTACTCAGAAGCTGCTCGCAAACCGCGCGGAAGTGCATCACAGTTCTGTGCGCTGACGTGATCGAGCGCTGCACCCGCTAGGTGGCGATAGTTGCACCCGGAGGCTTGTCGTTCTTGAAACCGAAACTGACACTGGTCGATAATGAGGAGCCTGTCATTAATTACCTGTCGCGCGCTGCAGCAAACGATGTGCCGTGTTATGACTATCAGGCCCCCAGCAACACATTGCAGTAAAAAAAACGCGAGGCCAACATTTTTTTGTCAGTAACCATTTAGGGAGCATGTTAAGGTTAGAATAACAGAAAGCTGAGAAAGTTGGCAAGTACTCATTCTAAAAAGACAGTGCTTGCAAACACGGACACAATGAAGAAGACATGACACCACAAACACAAGCTGGTCAAAAGTATCCGCCGCGGTGGTCTTAGTGTTAGGGTGCCTGAGTGCTGACCCGAAGGTCACGGGTTCGAATACCGGACGCGGCTGCCGCATTTCGATGGAGGCAGAATGCTAGAGGCCCGTGTGCTTAGATTTCGGTGCACGTTAAAGAACCCCAGGGGACCGAAATTTCCGAAGCCCACCACTAAGGCGTCTCTCATAATCATATCGCAGTTTTACGACGTAAAACCCCGAAAATTATTAATTATTTAAGGAGCTCAAAAGAAATCTTCAGTGTACCATTAAGGTGTGCCTCAAAATGATATTGCCGTTTTACCACGTAAGAAAACCAGAATTTAACCTTATTCTCTATTAGTATCAGGTATTGAGTGACTGATTGATTGATGTATTTTTTCGTGCGGGTTAACCTCTCAGTTCGTATTAACAAGTGGAGTTACATGAAAGAACGTTACGAAGAGGCTGGTATTGATTTCGACATTTTGAGATTATCTAGTTTTTTTTTACCGCGCACCTAAACGCGCAACTCTAAGAAAAAACTCTGCTGTTATGTTTAGTTACAGACTATCGCTCTTGGTCCTCTTTCATATCGTCTTCCCATACCTTTTATTTTAAAGACGATAGTCTTTCTTGGGGAACTTAAACGCAGAAATTTTGGTCTGTCTGTCTTTCTGTTTGTCGGAACGTCCCTCGATTCAGCCACTCGGCCAAAGTTGAACCACTTGCCCAAGGGCCAGCCGTCTTGAACTGGTACGGCTGTTCATACTTGTGAACGTTGTCGATCAAAAAGTAAATATCATGCATATCTGAGGTGCAACATCACTAGGTAAGTATTAGGTGGCGTGTTCCTTTAATAGAAAATGCATACATACGTAATTTTAAGGACCCTAGTTTCTTAAGCTGCGCTGAAAATGCATAAGAATGGAAGCTTGAGCGAGTTGGTATGCGTTCATCTTTGTTGAAACAGCGCTCACTAGACGACGACGAAGTAAAAGAAGGCACAGGACAGGCAGCGCCTGTCCTGTGCCTTCTTTTACTTCGTCGTCGTCTAGTGAGCGCTGTTTCAACAAAGCTGAAAATGCGACTGCGCTGAAATTTGCCTTCCTCCGCGCCCTTCGCACGAGCTCATTGTTGTGTTTCGGTTTCGGTTCTGTGCACTGTACGAATGCCATGGGTTGGTGTTGAAAAAACTTTAGTTTTGAGAAGGCCAAGAAGGTGAAAAAAAATATTTAAAAAATGAAAAGGCAGCGTTGTGGGCGGCCTTCAGGCTGCCGGTTGTGGGCGCCGCTCTGGCGTTCCTGTTTTACCCAGGCGACGTGTAAATAAAAGAGTGTGTGGAGAGTACTCGTTGAGTGCGGACGTTCCTCTGCTTCAGCGCTTCGCGCCAAACCGCGTTTTCGGGCTGGCTGGCGTCCCCGCCGGTCGCGTTGGTCACCGCCGGTCTTCGCCTGCTGCTGCGCCGGGACTACCAGCACGCAACACAGCACTCATGTTTCCCGACGTATTGCCAGATGGCGTCCATATCTCACACAGCGCCTCTTCTATCGTCTTTACACGACATTTGCAGCGAAGCACGCAGATACGCGGCGAATTTTTTATTCATGTATTGTATAGTGTCTCCATCAGACAGGGAGAAGATGTTCGGATACGTTTGCCTGGCCTGTGGCCAGTGCCGTAGCCCCCCGAAATTCGTTTCTGTTATGGGATACAGAGCACAAAATGACACTCGGCCACTCTTAACTGCTTGGACCCCATGTCGGATGAAAGGGGCGCCCCCCCCCCACTCCCCCCCTACCTGAAACAAATTCCTGCCTACACCACTGCCTGTGGCTTTCCCTCTGTTGGATATTATTTTTCTGGCAATCATAATCTGAGAAAGCCGAATAAAATTGCGCTTGAAATTTGTGAAAACGAGCGTTTTATATTTTTCCTCATGTAAATGCGGCCGGTGCCGACGGCAGTCAGGGAAGGAAGCTCTAGAATACTGGGCATTTTGGTATACGTTCACGATTCAGAATAGCGCTTTGTACTGGGTTCTTCAAAAGTCTTTATTCTTTTTAGCGCTTCCCCATCATGAAATTTCAGCTCCTTGGAAATAGGCCTGCGACCTCAAGCTTAGCGCCAGGCAGTTGCAGCTGCGGCAGGTTTTGCAGTAGTGATAGTACGTGCGGTATATTTTAAACCAAGTAATACAATTGTGAGCGAAATCCTCTTGTCGTAATGACGAACATAGTGAGGATTTTTTTCTGCAGTTTTTTCTGTGTTGACCACCTTGCACTGCTCGCTTGAAGCCTCCCACAAATGTATATAGAAGTTAAAGGAATGACGTCCCTGTTTTGCAACACGCCACCTGCATTTGTTATTTTTATTTCCAGCTCAGCTGCTTCAAAATCTATTCTGCACGAGCAAATACTGAGCACTTCGCCGCTGCGAAGATTGAATACCCATTTTCTATAAGGCAATTATTTTTACACAATGCCTTGTTTCGAACGAGGGACAAAAACATGGCCATGAGTTTTGCCCCTACAAATTTAAGCGATTATACTGGGGTAGTTATGTACTTCCGAAGGACATCTTGCTGGGCGAGTTGGTAATACACCATTATTGCCACTTTACCATTAATATACCAATGTTGCCGATTTACTTTGTCCGTGTTGTTTTGCGCTACGTTTAATAATGGTAGTTATGTGGGTTTAAAATGTATATAGCCTATACACATGTTGGTATGCCGTAACTATACAATTTCTACCACGTTTAAAATTAGCCAGTAAGAACTGCTGGCTAACTCACGTAAAATCGCAGCATATTTAAATGTATTACCCCAGATAGATACATAGATAACAATTTTCTAATGATTACTGCGGACATATTAGCCTGATACATCGCCTGGCTTGCTGCTCCAGGTGTTGTGTGATGACTGTGCTATATACAATGATACATACAAAGAACACGCACAGTCACGCATACAGATATACGAAGAAAGAGTTATTCAGAAAGCTTCGTTAACGTGCGCGGTCCTCAAAAACACAAACAGCGCCTTTGTATTACGTATCGCCATCTCGGCCCAAGGAGTTCTATCGAATTCTCATCATTATACTGAAGCATAGTATGTGCTAGTGCTTTGTTCATATCATTGTGAAAATAGTAGCATTTAAATAAATTCTTCAATCTATTGGATGTTACGTAGAACCGTATGAGATGGAGCGTAAGAAAGTAAGAAAATGTTCTTGTTGTTGGCGCCCAAGGATTAAAGAAGTTGAGCAACGCTTTTCACACCTCCAGCAGAGGCGAGAACTTGGCTGCGTTGCCGGAACGGAGAAGCTGGTAACGTATGCGTGCGGTACTCGTGGTACACATAGAAACGTGTACGGACGTTTCGGCGCTAAGGCAACGAGTGCCAAATGAGAAATCGTTTCGTAACGATAAGTTTGCGACATCGGAGGAGAAGGGTCATGCAAGCCGTGGTTCCGGCTGCAGCGCTCGAAACGGAAACTGGGTCAACACCCGCCACAGCATCTGGCAGATTTCAGTCACCACATCGGTGCATTCCGCACGAGCCGGGGGACGCGGTTTCACAGCAACCTCAAGTAAATGAATGCCGTATTTGAAGATCAACTATGTGCGAACTCCAAAACACGGATGCTCAAGCAATGATAACAGAATGCAATATCCGTGAAATGCTAAAAAAATCAAGAAAATGCACGTTCCTTATCGTAAGAGCTGAAATTCTTGCACATATGTCATGCGAATTGGTTAGATTTTAACCAAACTTTTTCAGCTAGCATTAACTGACAACGCATTACCTACAGGCACTACATGCAGTGCTCAGTAACTACCCAGGAACTACGCAATTAAACGATGATTACGTCCGGTATAAAGAATAAGACATGGTTTAAAGCATGTTGAGAAAAGCAACGGAGTGCGCGCATGGGGCGAAATATTTATATTCTAACCAAAATTATTTAGCCGACATTAACGCACAGTCATGACACTGCATAGAATAATTAGTAAGTACTCATTAACTACTCACTGAAACAATCATTAGGCGAAAAGTAATGACTAAAATATCGTTAAGCACCTGCTGACAGAGGAACCACAAATTTATAAAAGTTAATTGATGTTCACTTAAACTTAAATAATTGTTTGACGAACGCAAACCAAACAAAAAAGCGAAATTTGCCAACGTGTCAGCGCGCGTACACCTGTTATTACATTGTTACGCACTGCTACAATGTGTTACTGCCAGTGAAAAAAAGAAACTAGTGAAGAGTGAGAATAGAATGAGGACAACGTTGTTCCTATGATTGCCATGGTCTTCGTGCGCGGGTGCTCATTAAGAACCAATAAACCACATAAGGGTACGTAACAATACAATCTCACCGTCTCACGAGCACACAGTTCTGCAAGAAACACCTTCTAGTAAATCATGCTGTCAACATTTCCACCACGCAACTCGCACCACTAAGACTTCGTTCCTTCAACTCGCACGTAAGAGAAAAAAAAATGTACAAAAAAAATAAATGACAAGAACAAAAGAACAACTAGTTGAGTGTACTCACAGAGCGTCTCGTACTCCAAGCACTCGGCGAGTCCCGCTAAGAGGACGGAGAGCATCCAATGCACGACGGCTTGCATCCTTCTTCTCGACCCGAGCGGGGTTCCCCGCCCCGTTCTTCGACGCTTTCGGGCCGATGTATATAGGCTCCTCTCCCGCCGCGCACGCTCACCACTACCAGGCACCCTCCAAACTCCTAGAGCGTTTTCCTCGGAGCCAGCGACTCTCTCGCGCGCATTCGTTATTTCTTTCTGCCGCTCTCTTCTCCATACTCTCCTCCCTCCAGCGTTTTTCTTTATTTTTACTCGGCATATTTTGCTTTATTTCGAGTTAGCGCGCGGCCTCCGAGTCCAAATGCGTCTCCACTCTTGGCAGCACAATGCCAATGTCGCAAGCCCCCACGAGAAAGGTGCCGGAGGAGGCGGGAGAGAGTGGTGAAGGAGCGATTGCCTGTGTTTTGTGCTTCTCTCGGAATCTTGCACCTTTCCGCACTTGCTATTGCCTGTGAAATCTGTTTTTTTTTTCTTATTGCTTCACTTGCTCGCTCTGTCTTTTTGTTGTCACAGTGGCCGTGGCAGTGAAATTATCTTTTTGTTTCGGTTGTGGCCGTAAGACGTCCAGAAATACTGACATCGAAATTAGGACTACGTTATTAGGAGCTCTCGCCAACGAATGCGTAACGACGCAATGTGGGTCAAGCATGCATAAAATAGCGAAAGCGTATTTGGCGACACCGGGGCCGTCGTTATCGCGCAGTGAATTAACTTATCGTCAACCTTTCATGAAACGCACATTTCTTCCGTGTTTATCTATTTATTTTTTTACAGTTGTATGGGATTGACCGCGATGAGATAGCTGGAAATGACGGAAGCGATTTCAATGCTTTCCGAAGATCACTTTTGAAACCAGTATCAGAATGCCACGGTAAGCCGAGAAGCCCTCAAATTACTCAGTGATCGGCCATACGCCTGCGAATTGAATGGAATGATCATGGGGTCGTGGTTAGCATCTATACGCCCTTCAGCGTATACCTGTTGGAAATACGGCTCCACGCCCAAGCGCCATTGCAGTTTGCTCCGCGTTAATGTATAGATCATCAAAACATTCAGCTGATCCGCTAAACATTCCCTCTCTTTTTTTTTTTAACTCTGCACTATGATGCTTAAACTGGAGCTTATGTATCGAAATGAGAGTCTAGAATATGGCTACTGTATACCTCACAAGCGAATTTAAACTAATTTTAGGGCTGTTGCAAGAGCCCATGTAGGAAGCACGCACTGCGTTGGGAGGGCGCTTGAAATGAGTGACACATTTTGTTGCCCGTACTGCTTCCGACTTCTGCAGTATATGCATACGCTTCGAAAGCTCGCTGAGTTTATATACTCATGCGCAATAGTTCCAGTGCAGGTGTTCGTGCCATATATCTTCATTGAATGAATGAATAAGGTAGATGAATGAGTCTAATGCTGAAATTGTGCGAATGCAGCAATTCTGTACTCTGCGGACTCGATCATAGAAACGTTAACAGAATCACCACCCTGGGCATTTTCCATTCTATGCTAATCCAGGCGAAATGCGTTGCCCAACTTTTAATAACCAGCTTGTAAGACTTCCTAAATAGGGTGAATGCTCAGCACGTATGTACCATAACGACAGCTGCAATATGCTAGGCTTCTTAGCCTTGTCATGATAAGCGGGGCTACAGGCATTACTGTTTTAAGTAAAGATAGCGGCGTGCAGAAAACAAGTCACTTCCACTTTGAATGGGCAAGATAAGGCGCGTTTAAGGCATCTGACCTCAGGCACGGATATGTGCTCCAATGCTTTCATTTCCTTAACTTATGTTCTCTGAGATAATTGCGCTGCTAACCTTGACATGAGCTAACGGGAACGTTTTAAGAGAGCGGGAATGGTTTCATCTCTGTATGGACCATTATCTGATATACAAGGCACATTAAGTACTTTGTATATCTGTCTGTAACGTGAGACAACTCGGTAAGACAGCAAGAGGGAGCAAATTTTGAGAACTACTCTACAAAGAAAATTAGAAATTAAGGGTGGGAACATCAATGCACAGCTTAATAATAATTATTAGTACGACTGGTTGAAAAAGCGTGAAAATATGCTTCAATGCCGGTTGAGCATTCTTACCAAAAAAAAAGAGTATGTGTTACTGTGTTCGGAGAGTCCTTATTGCGACGAATATAACTGTCTTTAAAGATCCACCTTAACTCTCTTTTGGGTCTCACGACTCTCCGGCGGGCCTACAACGATCTCTAAAGAGATTTAACGCGTCTCTTTAAAGAGTAATATACCTGGCAAGACAGAACTCACCAAAAAGAGTTGAATGACTTTTAAAGTGTATCTCAATATACATAGCTATTATGAGCGCAAATGGAAACCGACACCTCATTTTCACCAGAAGTATGTCATAGCTTTCGCAATCACGGTAAGAAAAGCGACAGAGACGGAAATGCCCGTGCAACCACTGATAGAACAACCGGAAGAAGCGGTACGTGATATAGTCGCCCGTAATCCGCACCTCTCTTCCTCCTCCGGTGACGTAAGGAGCCTGTCAGAGCTTTCACTACACTGCACCGTACTATAGCAAGTTTACTACTAGACACGGCGTAGGCGGCAATGGAATGTGTTGGGCCGCGTGCCGAGACCGCTGACGCGCCGCGAGGGCGCGGGAAAGCTGATGTGCCTTTACGCGTTGTTGACGTTCTATATCAGCTCGAGGAACAAGTGCAGGCGCGAGCCAGAAAGAACGAAATGAGTAAGAGCTACGACGGCGTCTTCTTTATTCTTATGTCACTGTTTTTGTTTCAGAAAACGCCCGTGCTGCGAGTTTCGTAACAGCGTCCGGTTGGTACACGCGGACGTGGAGGCGTGTGCTTACGTCATCGCGTCCATTCATTGCGTGTACCCCGTGGAGCGCGAGAACGGTTAGCAAAACGAAGTGGCAAACTTGGCACCAAGCTAAAAATAAGGGGCCTCCCTCTGTCTAGACGAGTTGAGACAACAAGGACAGAGCGGTGTGTGCGTGCTTTGAAACCTGAGCACCGCCTGCAGTTTCGATGTTGTTTACCGTGCAGTAATTCGAAGTATCAGCTGGTTTCGTCCCCTTATTTCGGTAAACTTATATAGAAATCATTTAAAAATGCAAGTTGCATCAACACATTACTTGAATATTCATAAACCTTAAACAGTGTTGAAAACGTATACCGTCAAAAACTTAACATTTCCCCTGGAATTTAACGGAAGACCGAAAGATACAAATGTAGTGAAACCGGATCTTTCACAGGGAGTTGACGCAATAGCTGTATTGTAAGAGCATATAACTATTCAGTCATAAAACTGTGATAGTTGAAGGAGCCAGTGCTCATCAAAATATTCCTTTAGAAGGGGGGCATACATTTTTCAGCTGCGAGCCTATTGATTTATTTTATTGTTTACCTATATATTTATTTATTAAATGCATGCCCCGTGATTACCTAAGTCACTGTTTTAAAGGAGTGAGAAAAGCGTATAACTGACCCGTGGGTGGCTAGGTAAATATGATAAATATCATTAGGTATGATGGACGGTTATTATGTATATGCAGGTATATGATAGGAATAGTATGAACCGGTCGCGGACGCCAAGCTCTATTCATATGGTAGAGAAGCTTCTGGTGCTCTATATTGGGGGCGCAACACCTCATCCTCTAATATACAGCAGCTGGTGGCTGCGGCATGGCAGAACAGAATAACGCCTCAGGAAGCTTTTCGAGGAGAAAAGTAGATATCTGTAAAAGCAAATTAGTTATACGTATCGAGAAGCAGAAACATAACAAACATACTAAATGAGATAAGAATATCGCATTGTTATTATTAACCGATATTCTTGGCTACAACTCTCCTGAATTTCAAGTTTGTGCGGCATTTGTTTGTGCAGACATGACTGGTGCGGGTTGAATGCGGTAATTGACAGATAATTTGCATGTCCATAATGACGTGCTGCTAGAACATCTTGGGAAACTTTTATGTTATGCGCGGACATTTCTTTTGTGTGAATATTTTTGCTTTGTGGAACTTTTATGTTGAGTGAACATTGGTTCGTATTGAAGCACTGGGGACTATATGCATGTGTGTTCATCAAATGTGCTTCTCTACATAATTGTTTTACTTGTTCACAACTTCAGGACAACAACTATTAGGCAGATGAAGAGGAGTAGGCGGCACCACACATATGCATCAACGTTATCTTAAATGCATTTGATAAAAGAGAGGGCTTGTGTAAGCAAGCCAAAAAAGGAAGATTTTCTGTGTAGAGGGTACTGGTTTACGTTGTGGTGCCTGTCATATTATGTCACCGCTCAAGATGACGTAAATCTCGAGATTTGCAGAGGGCGGACGAGAAAGACGTTACATGAGGATTGCGTCTACTAGTAAAGCCTGGCGAGGATGACACAAGCTGAACTTTGAACTGCTGAAAAGCGGGCGCGGTAAGTTATA
Organism: Rhipicephalus sanguineus; assembly: GCF_013339695.2. NCBI lineage: Eukaryota > Metazoa > Arthropoda > Arachnida > Ixodida > Ixodidae > Rhipicephalus > Rhipicephalus sanguineus. Next base: position 71,364,381 of record NC_051183.1, on the reverse strand, counting down.
AAATTTTCTGCCAAAGATGGCATATGTCTAACAAAAAAAAGAAAATATTTATAACACAGAGGACAAATAGCAGATTCGCATGCCATTATTTTCCAGTCCTCGATAATCAGTGGCTGCTTTCCCAGATCTCGAAAACAAGCTAGGGTCATACCGATACAAATAGATAGTAGTAGCAGCGACTGCGAAAATTTCCGTCCCATTTCACTCACATTTGCTTGTTCTAAGCTTCTTGAGCATATTGCTTCTAGGCAACTTTAGGAATATCTCAGTGATTACAATATAATGTACTCACAAAAAAATGGATTTCAATATCGCTTATCTACGATTACTCAGCTTGTCGAACTTGTTTATGGTGTGTTTTCCGCAGTTACCTCTCGAGGCCAAGTTGACATCATTCGATGGTTCGCCTCTGAGTGCTCATATTGTAAACAGTACGTTCAAATCAACGCACACACAAAAAATTAAACCTGCTAACGTTATTTCTGGAGTTCCTCATGGCAGTGTCTGGGGCCCCTATTGTTTTTTTTTATTTGTATTCGTCATTGGCCCTAAATATTTTACGGATCCTTTACGGTTTTTCGGGAGATAACTACGCAATGTACACTACAAATGCTGTTCCTTCTGATCAAGCAGAACTAAACATAAATCTTCAGGAAATAAATGATTTGTGCAGTATATGGCACATGGATTTAAACGCGGCGAAGCCGGTTGTGATGAGCGTATACAGGAAGAAACACATCCTGGACTGAGCGTAATCTATAGGTGAACATGAACTTACTAGAGCGACAATAATTCTACGGGTTGTCCGTCGCAAAACCACGATATGAGCAGGTGGAAAAATAGTTCGGCCTATCGATAAGGTCTGCTTTACGATGGAATTAGCCGATCGCCTCCGTTTGCGCTAAGAACAACAAGCCGCCGTAGAGACTTCATAGAAATCTACACAGTGCAAGCCCAGAAGTCAATTACTTGTCTTACAAGGCACTCCTATGGGCATTTTGGAATACGCCAAAGTCATATTTGATTCGTATACAAAATGTAATTGTTGTACGCCTGACAAAACACAATGACTCGCGTCACGCTTGATATTCAATAAATAATGTTCCCAGTCTGCAACTCTGCTTAGTCAACTAGCCAACCTTCAATTTATATGTGTATTTCTGAATAAATATTATGCCTAAGGGCAGACTTTCGGAAAAAAAACCACTAGAAAAAATTACTGCGTATGAAAGGCTCAGATTTATATATCTAATAATTAATTACGAAGTAAAGTTTTAGAAATAGAAGTACATAGAAATAAAAAGTGGGAAAACATCAAGGCACCGGCATACCATGTACATTTTTCCTCCCGGATCCCACAACAATTCGTTCAAGTACAGTTTTTTTCCGTGGGTAATCAGGGAATCCGACTGTGCACAGTTGCACAGTTGGACTGCACAGTTGGACGCAGTTTAACTGCACAGTTGGACGCAGTTTAACTGCACAGTTGGACTCCGGATCAGGGAATTCAACTGCGCGGCTTCCTTCGTGAAAAGCCTTAACTACGCAGCGTTCCAGGATGTCGCATAGTTTCTTATTTATGCTTGTTTGCTGTGCTTCTGAGTATGTCTTGGCTAACTTCTCATTGCTTAATTCTTGTTAAATGTTATTTATTGATTATTTGTATAGGCAAATAATTAGTTTTTGATGTATGGGTTTTTTCTTCTTTTTCCAGCCTTGTAATATGTCAAATGGGCCGGGCAGTGTAAATGAATGAAAGAAATAAAAAATGAATCTCTTGCTTTTTTTAAACGTCTCTTTATATGTTGCGTTCCCGTCCCACCAGTCAGAGTTTAATCATAGATAGTTGCCAGCATAAGTTGCGAACAAAACAAAACTTGATTTGTTTTCATATATGAAAATTACTCTTTAGAAACGCGGGAGTTAGTCATGAGACAAACCGAACCCTATTGTACACTCGGAAGAGAGTACAACAGTACTTCGCTATAGTGTGCTAAAGTCAAGCACTTTATCACCTTCGAAATTTTGCCTTTACAAATGTCGGCACTAATTCCACACGCATTTCTGCGCAAGCAAATGTGCTTTACATTTAAGAAAAAAAAATGGCTCAAAGCTTGGACTAAGCAGCGCAAAGCTCGTTAAACAGCGAAGTTGATCGGTCTCATGCTCATTTATTGCTGTGTGTAAACAAAACTTGGCTGTTGCGAGGTTGAACTTGGCTGGAACTTGGTTGTAAGGTTGTTGTACGTTTGCTTTAACTCGGCTTGAACTTCGCTGTAACGTTGTTCCAATTCCCAGTTGACGTATTCCGGATATGCTCGGCGCTGTCGATTTCGTTCTCGCGTAGCGGCAAGCCTTGCTTCTGGGATCGCAGCTTCTTCCTCATGAGTACGATTTACTTTCGGGCGACCCACGGCTGCGTATGTCTATGCGCGATGTGCAGACTCTTCCTTTTTAGAGAACCAGTGGTGAGTAGTGGGATTTACTCAATTCCTGTGGCAGATATACCAGTTAATGATGATGATAGGTTTTTGGTTCGTCGGACAAGGAACGATTTGCTAAACTGCTTGGCTGTTAAAACGAATGTTTGTATGGTTAGCAATAGTTCAGTTACTGTTTCCGTGAGCTACGATACAGTTTTACGTTGTTACTCAAATGTTATGCACTCTACATTCAACACAGTTTTCCGCTGTTACTCTGATTCTTAGTAATCGACATTCGAATCGCATTTGTCTTGAAAACATGTTTAGGATTCGCTTCGTTCTCCCACATTACCCTCAGTGAAAGGCGGGTAGCGCCTGCCCGTTAGCAATTGAGCCGGAGCGCTTGTTCTTATGAAAAATGGTTTGGTGCAGTCATTTTAAACGGTTCCCTAATCCCAGGTGTTGACAACAGGTCTATGGACGCAGCGCATCGTTTGCCGACGTCGCGAACAATTTCACACTGTTTTAGCTCACTGTTACCCTTGAAAAGTGTTCCTTTGCCCACCATTCTTTAGGCGCCGCGTTTTCCAAGGCAGCGTCGACAGCGACGTCGGCTGGACTGTACTTGCACAATGGTCTTTGAAAAAGTGTTTCGCTTTTCACGCGTACAGCGTTGTCTTGTACAGTACATGCAGTGCGATGAGTGTGCGTAGCTTTATCAATTGTTTCAAGGTGCCGTGAAGTAAACCTGACTTACGGACACTCTCAATCCCGCACCTGTTAGGCCTCACAACAACTGAGTCTCCAGGTGGTACCAAGGACGCATTGAGGTTGCACATTTAAAGGCGCCGGGGTGATTCTTTAGCCTTACATAGTTCATGCGTATTTTGTTATTTCGTTCGTGCAAGAATGATCGCGTCGCTCGTTCCCGGTATTGTTTTCCCTTGCTCTCCTTTTCTAGAAACCCGCAGAATCTTCTAACGGACGCTGAATACGTGTAACCTTCCATCTCCATTACCTAGAACTCTTCATGCGGACTTACTAGGCCAGAGTGCAACGCACAACGTGCACCCTCGCGGTGCTTTGAACCCTGCCCATCCCGAGCTCTATTTTTACGTTCCAGATAGAGAAACGAAGGCACGCGAAACATCGTCCGCACGAACAGGCGGTTTCCCGCTGAGCGCCCATCTACGTGAATCGCGATGTTGCTATATTTAATGCGGCGAGTCGCACTGATGGTTCTACGAAGCTGTCGTATCAAAAAGGGCACGTGAATGTGAAGGTACGCCTGGTACCTGTCCACTCTTGGGAAGATAAAGATCTTTCTTTTTAATGAACCTCGCTCCATCTGGCGGATTTCTGCACAACTAATATGATTCATAATCTTGGTTGTATACAACATGACACGCGACAATTGAGTAATCTTTTCCATTAAGCCGTAAAGCATGGTATAAATCGTTGGTATTGCAATTGCTCGCGTGCCTTTTGCTTTTCTGCACAGTTTTGGTTAATGCCTTGACAGAAAGATGACATGAGCAGGAACGGCCGTAAACAACGTATCTTAAAACACTGCAGGAACATATGCCAGAAAAAGATGCCTCTTGTCTTACCACGCAAAGAGTAGGTATTTTATGCACTAGATGCAAACGCTAGAAATTTCCGATGTATCTAGCTCAACGCGAGAATATGCCTCTACTTGCTGCACCGACCCTCTTACAGTAGAGCTGTTTGTACGCTCGTTGCCAGCGGATCGCTGCGCGCGTAGACCGAGAGCGCCGACCAAAAACAACAGTGGTGGCTGCCTCGCCATTGGCCGCTGCGGCGGCGCGGCTGTCGCAGCTGGTACCTGTTGTTATACGGTGGTGTAGCGATGGTGGGCACGATAACATATAATGCCGACATGGACAATGACACACATCTCGAAAGTTCTGGCTTTGCGAAAAAATTTGGTGCCAAACATGCTTTTCGCAATGTGCTCTTTAAGGGGCCGCTCAAGGTGCTGACGAACGCCAGAAACAAACCGCCATTCCGATGCCGCCTAAAAAGAGCGTTCTATTAAAGGCGCCGTTTATAATGGAACTCAACGCTCACGCATTCCTTACGCAACTCCCAAAGAAGATTTTGAGAGTCGTAGTCAGCTCCCCTGGTCACCCACGTTCACAGAGTGGAAGGGTTTCGATTTTTTTATTATTATTGTGGTTTAATGCTGAACGTAGTTCAGCCCACCTTCAATAGTGCATCTTAGCCTACAAGATTCATGCATGCATGTATTGGCTAATGTGAACTGCGTGCTCCCACTCAAATACAGAGAGACAGTAGCGTTGTCCGGTGGTGTTTTGAAGCATGTTTTACACAGTTGCAGAGGTATAAGTAAAAGACATCATTTTCATTTATTAGCTATTTCAACCGTGTCAGTCTCTCTGTATTTTGCCTTTCTCGCGCCAATTTCAATTAAACTTCCCCACTTTCGTACGCGAAGCTAAATGCCTGACCCTTGCCTTATGAACGCTTCCCGAAGATTTAGTGGACAATGAATGAAACACGTCCGAACATCAAGTAGAGAAATACCCAGCAGTCACGATGGCACACGGAAGGACGTTTGCGTTTTAGGATGTGTGCCAACATATTGCCACGCCCGCTTCTTCTTTTATTTTGATGTGTTCGAGTTTGACCAGCAAGGACGGTTATCAACGCTCGACGCTGGCCCCGAAGCAGTGTTCGAGAAGCTTCACGATTTGGTAGATCGTTTTGTTAAGATTGCGCGCCGCACGCGAATGTTCCAGCTTTGTCGAGAGATAACGCCGCCACCAGCGATATTGCTGGAAAGTTCCATAGCGCCTGTATAAAAGCCGACGCGCTTGACCGCTTGTCAGTTGATCGACGGACGACGCCCTGTTCGCCGCTATCATTGTTCAGCGTGTATTGCTGTAGTTCTAGTTCTCATTTTCGGCCACAAGTTCGGCCAAATAAACAGTTTCATCCTGCAAACGCCGACTGCTGTCTTCGTCGACGTCACGACCACGTGACATCTGGTGGAGGTGCTGCTTCTTCCATGATCCGGACGCCCCGCGAAGCGCTGACCCAAGCCCAAGCCGCGACGAGGACGACGGCAAGGAGAACCCGGATCGTCGAACAAGCCGCAGGCAGAAGGGACTGCCGCCAGAGCACGGGCTCCTTCCCGAAAAAGACAGACAGCCGCAGATCCCAACATCGACCGCAGCGACGATGACCGACCCCGTGCAGCCTGCGCCGATCCTTCTTCGGCATCCCAAGGAGCCGCCAACCTTCCGCGGATCGTCGTTTGAAGACCCGGAGCTGGCTGAAACATACGACCGTGTCGCCGCCTTAACAACTGGACCAATGAAGACAAGCTGCGTCACGTGTACTTCTACTCGAAGACGCGGCCAGAACCTGGTTGAGAATCGGAGTCCTCAATGCAGACCGGGATCTTTTCCGCAGCGCATTCCTGCACACGTTCACAAGCGTCGTCCGCAGGGAAAGAGCCGCTTCTTTGCTGGAGACCCGGGTGCAGCTGCCAAACGAAAACGTCACCTCTTCACGGAAGAGATGACTCGACTTTTCCGTCAGGCGACGCTGCGATGGCGGAAGACAAAAAAGTTCGCTGCTCATGCGGGGTCAAACAAGAACTTTTCGCGGGACTTGTCCGAACCCGCCCACGACGGTCGCCGAATTCCTCACCGAGGCTACGACTATTGAGAAGACATGGACATGCGGACGAAACAGTACAACCGCTCGACGCTGTCTGCAACCAATTTCGAAGTGCACTCACTAGCCACCGACGACTTGCGCGAAACCATCCGAGCGATCGTGCGGGAGGAGTTGCGCAAGCTGTTACCTTCGCCGCAGCCTCAAGTGGATTCGATCGCGGACATTGTCCGCGAGGAAATCAAAGAGTCACTGGGTGTTCCTCAGCCGGCACCGCCGCAGCTTCAAGCAATGAGCTATGCTGCTGCAGCCCGACGCAACGCCCCCCCTCCCTCGCCCACGTCAAGACGCCGCGCCGCCCCAGCAGTTCCGCCGCCAGGCACCACCGCCGCCACACCGACGTCATACCGCCCGCCAGCCGGTCAGCGATACACGCCGAGGAAGACCGACGTTTGGCGCGCCCCCGACCATCGTCCACTCTGCTACCACTGCGGAGAAGCCGGCCACACCTACCGCCGCTGCCATTATCGACAGATGGGACTGCGGGTTCGCCGTCGACGCGCCGCGTCCACAGCAGGGGGAACGACCACGTGACATCGCCGACTACCTGGCAGGAACGCAGTGGACCCCCCGAGGACCTTCCCGATCGCCGTCGCCAGGCCGCTACGCCTCTCCCCAACGCCGACCATACACTGGCCCAACCCGGGGCCGGTCACCTAGCCCGCATCCGGAAAACTAAGGGCAGCAACCGATGGAGGTGCGGTTGCTGTACGACGAAATACCGAAGACCCTCCGCCGCCGACGCCACCGCCACGACGAAGGCTTCAGGACACGACGCGAACCCTGACGACGAAACCTCGCGGACCGAAGTAGACCTGACGACGCAACGTGGAAGCAGCGGAACAAACCGACGTAGCCGTGACCCGACGCCACGACCTAACTGCAACGCAAGACGACGAACTAGCGACCTCGACGTTCTTATCGACGGCCACAGCGTCACAGCCCTCGTCGACACCGGAGCCGACTATTCTGTCATCAGTGGACCGTTCGCCACGAAGCTGAAGAAAGTTAGGACAGCCTGGGAAGGCCCCGAAATCGGACAGCTGGAGGTCACCTTGTAACCCCGGAGGGAATCTGCACAGCGAGACTCACCATTAACAACCGGATTTATCCCGCGAACTTCGTAATCCTGCCGCGTTGCTCGAGAGATGTCATCCTTGGTATGGACTTCTTAGGCCTTCATGGTGCAATCATCGACCTGAGGTCTAAGTCAATAACACTGTCCACGGAAAACGCACTACCGCCGCACACTCCGCCAAGGAAAGCACGCCTTGAATGTGCTGGAAGACCAGGTCACCATTCCCCCTCGCTCCAGCGTCATCATTTCCGTCGGCACTCAAAATCAGCAGACCTGGAAGGCGTTGTTGAAGGCGACCAGCACCACTTGATTACCGCAAGATTTGCGTCGCAAGAGGAGTAGCAGAGCTGCGGGCTGGGAAAGCAACAGTTATGCTCACGAATTTCAGCAACGAGTACAAGCACGTGAGCAAAGGCACGACGGTCGCCTACATCGAAGAAATCGTAGAAGCCAGCAATGCTTTCGGCCTCACCGATTCTCCCGAGCCTACTCCGACGAATAAAGCGCCGCAACCAGCTTTCGACATCAATCCCAGCCTTCAGAAGCACAAAAAAGAACAGCTCAAAACCCTGCTCTTGCAATACAAAGACTGCTTTTCGTCGTCGTCAAGAATTCGGCAGACTCCCGTGGCAAAACATCGCATCATAACAGAGGAAAGCGCCAGACCACTCCGTCAGAGCCCGTACAGAGTTTCGACTCGAGAACGCGAGGCCGTGAAGAAACAGGTCGACGAAATGCTACGCGACGACATCATTCAGCCGTCGAAGAGTCCGTGTGCATCTCCGGTGGTGCTAGTGAAGAAGAAGGATGGGACTCTACGTTTTTTGCGTCGATTATCGTCGCCTGAACAAAGTCACGAAGAAGGACGTGTATCCCCTTCCCGGATAGACGACACCTGGATCGATTACACAACGCAAAGTACTTTTCGTCGATGGACCTCAAGACCGGTTACTGGCAAATAGAAGTCGACGAGAGAGACCGAGAAAAGACTGCTTTCATAACACCAGACGGGCTGTTCGAGTTCAAGGTCATGCCCTTTGGTCTTTGCTCGGCAACCTGCGACTTTTCAACGGGTTATGGATACAGTACTGGCCGGCTTGAAGTGGCAGACGTGTCTCGTGTACTTGGACGACGTCGTTGTGTTTTCCTCAAACTTCGACGAACACCTTCGGCGCCTTGAAGTTGTACTTCAAGCAATCAAGACCTCCGGACTCACCTTGAAGCCTGAAAAGTGCCGCTTCGCATACGAGGAGCTCTTGTTCTTAGGTCACGTGATCAGCAAGGATGGTGTTCGCCCGGACCCTCGGAAAACAGCTGCCATCGCTGACTTCCCGACGCCCACCGACAAGAAGGCCGTACGCCGTTTTCCTCGGCTTGTGCGCCTATTACAGGACGTTTCGTCAAGGAATTTTCACGGATCGCCGAGCCACTGACGCAACTCACGAAGGCCGACGTCGAATTCAGGTGGGAGACGTCGCAAGTTCAAGCATTTCAAGAACTGAAACGACGCCTGCAGACGCCTCCCATACTTGCGCATTTCGACGAATACGCCGATACGGAAATCCACACCGACGCAAGCAGCGTAGGACTCGGCGCCGTCCTTGTGCAAAAGACCGACGGATTCGAAAGGGTCATCAGTTATGCTAGCCGGTCGCTATCAAAGGCAGAAATCAACTACTCCACAACAGAAAAGGAGTGCCTGGCCATCATCTGGGCTACATCGAAGTTTCGCCCCTACCTCTACGGCCGGCCCTTCAAAGTTGTGAGCGACCACCACGCCTTGTGTTGGCTAGCTAACTTGAAGGACCCTTCAGGTCGCCTCGCACGGTGGAGCCTACGACTTCAAGAATTTGACATAACCGTCGTTTACAAGTCCGGAAGAAAACACTCCGACGCTGACTGCCTGTCCCGCGCCCCCGTCGACCCACCGCCGCAGGACGACATGGAGGATGACTGCTTCTTGGGAACCATAAGTGCCGAAGACTTCGCCGAACGACAGCGAGCGGACCAGAACTCAGAGGCCTTGTGGAATACCTCGAGGGCAGGACCACCGTCGTTCCCAAGGTATTCACGCGAGGACTGACGTCGTTTTTCTTGCGCAACGGCGTTCTCCTTAAGAAGAACTTCTCGTCGCTTCGAGCCGATTCCCTTCTCGTAGTGCCCTCGACATTGCGACCAGAGGTCCTCCAGGCTCTGCATGACGACCCGACGTCTGGACACCTGGGTGTTTTCTCGGACGCTCGCAAGAATACAGGAAAAGTACTACTGGCCGCGCCTTGTCGCCGACGTAACTCGCTACGTCAAGACCTGCCGGGACTGTCAGCGACGCAAGACACCGCCGACTAGGCCAGCCGGACTTCTGCAGCCTATCGAGCCACCTCGACGGCCGTTCCAGCAAATTGGGATGGACTTACTGGGGCCGTTCCCGACGTCCAATACCGGGAACAAATGGATCGTCGTAGCTACCGACTACCTCACCCGCTACGCCGAGACAAGGGCCCTACCCAGAGGCAGTGCCGCCGAGGTAGCGAAGTTCTTCGTTGAGAACATCCTCCTGCGTCATGGCGCCCCAGAGGTCCTCATCACCGACAGGGGTACGGCGTTTACGGCTGACCTAACTCAGGCAATACTGAGATACAGCCAAACAAGCCACCGCCGGACCACAGCGTACCACCCACAGACCAATGGCCTCACCGAGCGGCTAAACAAGACCATCGCCGACATGCTGGCTATGTATGTCGACGTCGAACACAAGACGTGGGATGCCATCCTTCCGTATGTGACCTTCGCATACAACACGGCCATGCAAGAAACGACGCAAATGACGCCGTACACGCTGGTCTACGGAAGGAGCCCGGCAACGACGCTCGACGCAATGCTGCCAACCGCCACCGACGAAGACGACCTCGACGTTGCCGCCTATTTGCAACGCGCCGAAGAAGCTCGACAGCTCGCCCGCCTGCGCATCAAGAACCAGCAGAGGGTCGACAGCCGTCGCTATAATCTTCGACGGCGCCACATGGAGTACCAACCCGGTGACCGTGTGTGGTCTGGACGCCGATACGCCGACGTGGGCTCAGTGAAAAACTTCTTCGGCGATACTTCGGGCCATACAAGGTGCTTCGACGTCACGGCGCTCTTGACTACGAGGTCGTCCCGGACGGAATTACGAACTCCCAGCGACGCCGCGCACGACCTGAAGTCGTCCATGTCGTGCGCCTTAAGCCGTTTTTTGCGCGTTAGCGAACCTGGGGACTCTACTTTTTCCTTTGTTATTGTAAGTTATTTGTGTATGCACTTGCTTTTTCCTTTCCATGTTGCAAGCATCGGGACGATGCTTTTTCAGAGGGGGGGCAATGCCACGCCCGCTTCTTCTTTCATTTTGATGTGTTCGAGTTTGACCAGCAAGGACGGTTATCAACGCTCGACGCTGGCCCCGAAGCGGTGTTCGAGAAGCTTCACGATTTTGGTAGATCGTTTTGTTAAGATTGCGCGCCGCACGCGAATGTTCCAGCTTTCTCGAGAGATAACGCCGCCATCAGCGATATTGCTGGAAAGTTCCATAGCGCCTGTATAAAAGCCAACGCGCTTGACCGCTTGTCAGTTGATCGACGGACGACGCCCTGTTCGCCGCTATCATTGTACAGCGTGTATTGCTGTAGTGCTAGTTCTCATTTTCCGGCCACAAGTTCGGCCAAATAAACAGTTTCATCCTGCAAACGCCGACTGCTGTCTTCGTTGACGTCACGACCACGTGACAATATTAGTACGTATCTATGCGTATGCGTGCTTGAAATAAAGTGTATGTGAGAAGAAAAACTAAATGAGGCCGTTATTTAGTGAATCACACGAGACCACGGAAAGCGTAGGGGACATGTAGTACTCGTTCACGAAGCTGCGAAATGAATTATAGATGAGTTTTACCCGGGGCTCTGAATCTTGTTTTAATCAAAAAGAAGATATGGGCATGCCTCCTGTGGGAAATGAAATGACAAAATAAATACGTGAATACGTATGTGAAGTCAGTTGAAGTAATTAAAGCACAAACATATTTTTCGTGCTATTTTAGGCTAAGCGTCCATTACATGCAGGCATTTCGCTGTGGCTAATTGTAAGGCTGATTGATGAGATGCGAAGTACAAACCTGCTGGGCTTATTCTTTAACGTTCAACGCACTGGACGATTATTACGAAGGTATCCTTGTTCGACAAAACAAAGTACACTGCGTGATCGGGTGCTAGCTGTTGTGTTATTCGCATAGTGACATACTATGAACGGCAAGTGACATAAGAATGAAAAGCAAACCCGATTGCAAGAATCAGCCGCCATTGGCTGTATCATAGGTGAAGATCAAGGTTTAGGTCCGGGGTGCTATGCAGGATGGCCTGCTATGCAGGCCATCCGCACTCCTGTTATGCGGGAGTGCGGAACGCGCGATAGCAGTGTAGATAAAAACGGCCACAAGAACAGGCATCGCGTCACAAACGCATGCGCGGCATTTGCGGCGGTTTTCGAAGGAAAACCGCGTGCGAACGCGCCAGCGCCGCCACTCAGTCAACATTGCAACCGTGCAGCGACGTCAGCGTGATTGTCGCGCTATCTTTTTGCGAACTAATCAACGCGCCTCCCACGGGCGTGTTCCTGGGCGTTTGTCCTCTTTCGGAAGGTTCTTTCGTTCCACCTGCAGCACGGAAATTTCCATTCTCGAAGGCAACAAGGGCGCACACGCAGCACGCTGCTGCAGCTCGTTTCGCTTCTCTCGAATATTACAGAATAAATAACGGACAGGTTACTGCTATACTTACATACACGTCTGAACATCCTAGGGGCGAAGCTCCTCTTAGTCTAACCTTGTCCGGCGTCAGGCGTAACCGGCAGTATCTCCCGAACAGTATAATAGATGGCGCTGTCTCATAGAACTACATACAAACTGTAGTTGAGTGATGATATTCTAGATGGCGCTGTACACAATCTGTCTCGTCATCACCATTTCTCGTCTCATTTCTTAGATGGCGTTGGTCCTATAGAAGTGTGTGCAAAAGTGCGCTTTGTGTGAATCGTCACTAGATGACATATATATATATATATATATATATATATATATATATATATATATATATATATATATATATATATATATATACTGAATCAGAGGCTGGGTCCGAGCTAGTTGGTACACTGACATTATGAACCCTTTGATGGAGGCGAAAATGTCTGAGGCCCGTGTACTTAGATTTAGGTGCACGTTAAAGAACCCCAGGTGGTCAAAATTTCTGGAGCCCTCCACTACGGCGTCTCTCATAATCATATCGTGGTTTTGGGACGTTAAACCCCAGAAAAAAAAAGACATTATGAACCCGTTAAGCGCACAAAGACGGGAACAAGAAGACGACACACAGAGCGCCACATATCCATATCCACGTATATATATATATATATATATATATATATATATATATATATATATATATATATATATATATATATATATATATATATATACGTGGATATGGATATGTGGCGCTCTGTGTGTCGTCTTCTTGTTCCCGTCTTTGTGCGCTTAACGGGTTCATAATGTCTTTTTTTTTTTTTCTGGGGTTTAACGTCTGTGCGATTAGGCTCATAGATGAATCGTACCGCTGGCTGGCGTTTCGACGTGAGCACTACGTTGGGTGTACCCCATATATATATATATATATATATATATATATATATATATATATATATATATATATATATATATATATATATATATATATATATATAGTGTTTGTCACGTCTTTGATGATGTACTGGGTGTACTGATGTACTGGATGTAATGATGTACTTGTACTGGGCTATCGCTTTGATTACTGCTGGGCGAAACCACTGAAGATTTCACGGTGTAACCATGATTGCTTCAGGAGCCTCGCCCAAGCTCTTCATCATTCACCCGTGGATATGCTGTGATTTCTTTCTGTAGTAAAGAATCGGTAGCAACAATGTCTCCACAAACAAGTAAATACTAACATTTCTCGCGGCAAATGCCACCAGGGACGATTGCTTCATGGCTGTAAGTGGTACGTCGTGAGCGCGGTGAAATTGAATGCGAGACATCGTAGCCACGTGACGATATAACTTTTAGTTCTTCGTGCGTGTGTGCATAGTCTGTGCGATTAGGCTCATAGATGAATCGTACCGCTGGCTGGCGTTTCGACGTGAGCACTACGTTGGGTGTACCCCATGTTCGCCGCGGGCGTCTGCCAATCAAACTCATTGACGCGGGAACTCGGGTACAAACTCGTTGATTCTGAAAAGGCCCCAGTTCAACTCGTGACTGTGATAGCGCCGGTGTGCCTTTCAAGTGTTTGCATGCGGTGGACGTTACTCAGCAGCTTCTTTGGCTATAAAATAATTTGCCCAACTTGCACTACTTGTGCGAGGCAGGAGCCATCGTAAGAGCTTGTGATCACCTAGCTTCTGCCAGCTTTTAGATGCGAAGCATCTTATGGCGGAGTTCAATCCGGTGGGGGTGTGCGGCGTGACCACCCTTACTGCGCATGAGCAAACCCTCTCCACTCTTCCTCTCCCTCTCTCCACTCCCCCTCCTCGTTTAATAAAAGACTCGCGCTAGCTCGTACACACGCTCAGTCACTGCGCCGGCTGCGCCGGTGTCATGAGTTGCAACGTCTTCCAACGTTCCAATACCTTAACGCCTGCCGAGATCGCGGAGCAGCGGGTGGAGCAGCGGAAGCCTCGATTCGCCGAAGCGCAACCTAAACGTTGGCAAGCGACCCCGAGCTCCGAGGCTAGGGAAGCCTAGCGCAAACGGCAACGTCGGCGGGAAACTGCTACGGATGAAACGCGGGCACGACATGCCGAAACGCTGTTTCGCATCGCCTCATGGCCCCCTTTAGCGGAAGATGATGTGATTTTTTTTTTACGTGGCTCACAAACTCAGTATGTTTGGTCGGCTTCGGAGTGATGATCGTGTCACTTCGGTCGCAATAAGGAGCTATTGATTAGGTAGGTCTTAACTAGCGTGATAATGAATAGTCCTGCCTTAATGGGGCACTAAAGAGCAAAACGATTTTTCTCGCATTAGTAAAGTAGTCTTCCACGATACCAAAAAAGAAAATACAGGTGGCGACGCCACCTTGGAATTCCCGCACCATTTGCCGTGACGTCACAGATTTTTGACGGCGCCTGCTTGGGCCTACGTAGTTCCTAATCAGTTAAATCGAAGTACATTGTCCTCTGAGGGGGCCAGAGACTTGACATAAGGAGTTCGTGGAAATTTCGTCGAGCCACTGGCGCCAAAATACGTTAAATGCTCTTTGAAGTCTTTTACGTCACAAATTACAAAGTTCGTCGCGAAATTTAAAAATGAAACTTTGAACCTGGTTTTCTCCTCTAATAATAAACCTACGGTGTTGAAATAACCTACACAAGAGTTCTCCACACTTTATCAATCTAAACCAATTCATTTTTTCTCTTTAGTGTCCCTTTAATTGTTAATGTTTAATTGGCATGTTAATGCCCAGCCAGTTCGCTAATCAGCCGCGCGGACGTGTTCAGGGAGCGAGCAGACGATGAAGAAGAGGACGAAGAGGGCACGCGCCGGCCGAGCAACGCGATAAAATGTACGGGCCGACCATGGTGTTTATACACGTGGCCTCGGCGATTAGCTCCAGCCGCGGTGTTGTAAGGTACTCGGCCCGGAGCTGATCTCAGAGGCCACGGTGCTGATTATTTTAAAGGATACTTAGTGCAGACAATAAATGCTTAAAAATGAATGCAAACGACCCGAGCACAGATAAAAAATATAGTTAGTAGAACGTTCTGTCACTTTTCTTGCATGGGCGCACTTCTGCACTCAGTGGAACGACAAAAAAAATGAAAGAAGGTGCCTCTAGTTTGAAGACACCACCCAACCTTATCGACCGCCCTTCACGTGACGCCTCTTTCCATCGTAACCAATGTAACAGAGCGCGCACTGGGAGATGGATTTCACCTTCTCGTACTGTTACCTCGTTCAAAAGGGGGTGTAGCCAGAGCTCGGAAAGATTCCGAGTTTCGCCGAACTCGGGCCGTCCTGCATAGCACCCCTAGTGCTCCTATGTTAAAACAACAGAACTTAAAGGTGTAAATTTGTGATTTTTTTACAGATTGCTAGAAATACTAAAATATTAAAAGTGATATTTCGAGCTTTACAACTCTAATTCACGTGTGAAAAAAATACTGTATTACAGTTGTGCAAACCATCCCATAATAAAACATACAAACATAATAAATCAATGCTGTGTGCATACTCCCAAATATATGCAACTGTTTCGTGTAAGTGAGACTGTTATAAAAAAAGCCCTCCTAAACAGTTCAACAATTTCCCTTGAGCATTACAGATATACCTCGCATTTGCCTGATTAGGGCGAAGCAGAAACAGTTCAGAAAACAGAATTTTGGGGGATGAGCTGCAAACTAGTAAACAGAATGTTGTATTAGCTAAATTTTTTAACTTACAAATTTATTGCATTTTTTTATTACAGAAACACAATTCTCATATGAATATTATTCGTACAGACACTACACCAGTATCTTAAGACTGCATCTTTCCGTACATAAATGCAGGGGCGTAGCCAGAAATTTTTTTCGGGGAAGGGGGTTCAACCATACTTTATGTATCTTCGTGCGTGTGTTTGTATGTGTGCGTGTGTATATGCACATGCAAAACTGAAAAATTTCGGGGGTGGCTGAACCCCCCACCCCCCCCCCCCTTGGCTACGCCCCTGCATAATTGGTCATTCCTGACAAGAAGTAACCGGATATTTGCAGTCTAACTCTGGCGTTATGGGCCTCTGCCTGGCGTCTCTTGCAATATATACACTGTCGATACAATCATATGAATTATTTTTCCTTCTCAAGTATTGCGACTAATATTTATTGAAGTGAGCGCACTCCTAACCTAAAATAAAGAGTGTGTTGATAAAGTCGATCAAAAGCTGAAAAGACAATAGATGGTTGTTCATTTTCCACCTCCATCTTTCTATGCAATATTCTTAATGGCTTCTAAAAAGGAATCCTTATATAAAAGTTAAAACTGCATGAAACAATGTAGGAGACCATACTTCGCGACACTACCTGTTACAAGATTTTCAATGTGGGGCTCGTTAACTAGAGATAGACTTGAAAACTTAAGTAAATGAGTCGTGCGTAAGATTTAGTGTTCGAGATCATAGATGTCCTAAGGATTTGAATTTCCCATACCCTTCATATTGGTTTAGCCGTACGCCACTGAAGCAGCGGTATCAACCACAGATAGCCAAGTGTTTCTCAGGTCTTGCAGCAAAACTCGACCTTATCGAGCAACTGCATTATATACAACGATAAGAGTGGAGCCGTTGGAGACGCACATGAAAGTATTGCAAACACAGAGCTCAACGTTTCGCACTGGGTACTTTCGGCGGTTGCTGCAACCTGCGAAACATTTCTACGAACGTGTTCAAGGCAAAAACTTCACGGATGTATGTGCGTATGGATTGTCTTCATTTAGGAACATATTTTCAGCAACATCTCTTTCATTTCAAATTATCAAGCATCTTGTACCATGTAGCATCAAAAATTGGAACTGGAATTAAGAGGCGTAGGTGGAAGCACCACCTCCTGTGGCGTTAGAAGGAACCTAAACAACTTTTATCTGTGTTTACTAAGCTGAATCTAAGAAGCTTTACGAGCCAACTGAAACGCAACAAACATGCCCCACAATACAAGATTTGAGCAACGGAGTGTTCTTTCACTGCGGTAGATATTCTGGCCCTGAAATACTTTCCTAAACAGTGATCATGCGGTATAAAAAACGTCAGTAAGGCTGTATAGATGAATTCATGCTAGAGCATTCGGGCGCGGCATTGTGTGTTGGTTGAATACACTACTATTCTTATTATTCTCTCGCTCTTTTTATTTCAACGATTATCACAGAATCTGCAGTAGAATGCAGAGCTTGTTGCTAAGCTAACTACACATGACCCCTTCAACCACTCTATCCTACAATGAACATTAGACGCCCTTGGCGAAATGCTTTTGAGGAATTTATAACAAAATGACACACTTTGAGGGACAAATTTACGAATATAATTCTCAATCCGCCTTTAATTTCACGTCTTCGCGTATGTTGCTTCAAGCGGTCTTCTTAAAGCATATCGTGATAAACATATGCAGGTTGTCCATTATCAACAATTTCGATTTTTTTAGGAAACTACCTCAAATTGGCTTTGACGATGCACAGATGATTTTCTAGAGCAGCACTGCTGTCAGTAAGCACCCAGCTATTACAGGTTATTTAGAAACGTGATACAAGATACAAGAAACGTGATACAAGGCGGAATCATATGTTGTATTGTTCGGTAAACGACGAATAAAAACAGCGCTAAACACGGGACGAGAAGAGGACACATACACGGCGCTGATTTTATTCGTCGTCTACCATGCAGTGCCAACCAACCCAATCAAGCACATTGTTAAAGCACATTGTTGTATTGTGCTACCTTGTGCTACTTCCATCACTAATGTTATTTATTCTACTAATGTTAATTATGTTGATTATTTTGTTTATGTTACTATGTTACTCGATCATGTGTTTAGTGTCCACATAGCTGTTGTTTTTTTTTAAATTATGTTTCTTCGCCCAGCCCTGATTGTAGAGGGGTCAGGGCCTCACTCAGCCCTCACCCTTTTGGTTTTCTGTACGAAAACTATCAAATGTGTTAATAAAAAAAAGTCACTAGAGAAACTCACTAATACAAGACAATACAAAGGAAAATGGCACAGATAGGTCAGTGAAAAAATTGGAGGCTAATATCCCTAAGGTCCAATGCAGCGTGCGAAGCATAGGATAAAATGGAGACGCGTAGCAGTACACGAAGATTATCATACTAGGTATTTATGGGGGTTCGATCACAACGGGTGGCGAGATGTGCTTTCGTACCCATTGATTCGTTTTCTCTTGATCGTATGATTGCTGCAGATGAATTAAAAATTAAACAGAACCCGAAGCAGAATGGAATACAGGGCGAGTTGGTATAAATTCATCGTGGCTAACATCGGGGCTAACGTGGACGAAGAAGAGAAGGGGACAATTAAACGGCACAGCGATGACTTTGAACTGAAGTTTTATTAAAGAAGACGAGAACATAAAAACGCGAACTGAGCAACCAGCCTTGGCGCTTCACAGCCAATCAACTCAAAATGCTCTGGGCAACAAAGTATTGACATTACAGTAGACGTACAGACAGCAAAAGTAAAACGTAGCCAGGATACCATGCGCAGGTTTGTGACGAGGTGGTAAGTTCGTGTTTTTACGTTGTAGTTTTCTGCTGTAATACTTCAGTTGAAAGTCCGCGCTGGGCCTGTGTGCCCTTCTCTTCTTCGTCCGCGTTGGTCGCGCTGTTAGCCACGATGTAAACAGAACAGATCCTTCATTATCTGTTGGCTTTGTGCATTTGCGTGTAATGGGCCTTGATTCATTTCCATCGTTCGTTCAAAACACAGCATAGCTTACACATTGTTAACCGATGTAACCCAACAATAGTCAACACAACGCAGCGGGGGCTCTTGCTAGAATGCATTCATGAGCGATGGTATTGTGCTAGTATACTTGGAAGGGTTCGCGCGGAGTACACGCTATTAATAAAAATATTTTATGTGGAAACATGCATTTTGTCTTGATTACCGCTTTATTTATTAGTTTATTTGCATTACCTTCCATCACTAGAGCTTTTTTTATTTTATCTCAGGAAAGGTTTCTATTATATTCTGCAATATAATGCTGAAATAAATGCTTTTGGAGCTCTGGTTGTGGCCTATATCCTATGAAAGTGCAACGTATTTAATAATGGGCCAGGCCACGCGAAAAAGATGCACACCTATATTCGTTTCGATGCTCAAGGACAAACAGCAAATAGAGTGGCGGGGGCCGAAAGCACGAAAGGACATTTGTGTGCAGCCAACCCTTAGAGGAAAAATTAGTCCAATAGTACATGAAAATGTGGTTCTTACAACTGCGCATATTTACATTGCATGAAACCGGTAATCTCAGGCCACTTTCATTCTTATCAAGTGCAATAATTACATGTTTCGGTGCAGTGTTCCCAAGCCACTTAAATACGGTAATTGCAAGTTAAATGCGGGCAGTGTACGACGCAGCCTAAGCGACGCGATGATGCCGTACACGAAGCGCGATCCTTACTGGACGAAGGGTGGCGAAAACAAACTCTATTGGACCAATGTCTACCCTTTGCTTCACAGCGAGCGTGGCCATTTGATGTGGTAAGCGAGAGAGAGAGAGAGAAAACTCTTTAATGAAAAACAGAGAATTCTGCCGGCGTACCTAAAGGCGCCTGCATGCTACTCTGTATAGGGCAGGGATTGAGGACAGAAAGGCCCAAGTAGGAGGAGGGCAGGAGAGGAGAAGGAAAAAAAACAGATAACATGATCATGGTATGTACATGTTACAACGTAATGATGCTGATGTAAGTTAAATTACAGTTTATCAATTCGGGGAACATCCTCGAGGAATCTGAACAGAAATTATAAAATTTTATGTTGCTGAGAAGGAGAAGACGTACGTCCAAGTATTTTCCCGCGATCTAGCGGTGCTTGGGAAGATGAGCATATTATTTCTTCTCTGTATGCCTGGCAATCTAACAAGATATGCTCTATTGTTTCTAGAGCCTCACGGTTATCACAGTATGGGTCAGTGGTCAAACTAAGGCGGCACATGTAGCTATTGGTGAACTTGCGTTGAGGCGAAGTCGATGATAGAGTGTCTCAAGGTGACGAAGAAGGTGATGCGGTAGTCTTCTTTTTAAGTCAGGGTCTACAGAGCGGAGAGAGAGGCCTTGAGGCGAAAGATTCCATAATTGATTCCTCTCTCGGTGGACGTTCTTCTTTGCAATTGCTGTTGCATCTGATTTAGTGAAGTATGTTCGCTAAATTTTCCTTAAGCAATACCTCTACGTTCAGCTAGATCCGCGTTTTCATTTCCGTATATTCCGCAGTGTCCGGGAATCCACTAAAACGAGAATAAGTGCACACCCAATGGCGTATAGGCGATGATATGTACTTTGCGAATGCAGAAGCGCTAGGCTAAACTTTATATTAAAGTCAGAATCGTCAGCGTAGGCGTTTCTATTAGTGCAAGCGCGTACCTCCGATAGAGCGCTATCGCAATTTTTCAACATACCGAGTCGCTGCAATCAATCAATCAATCAATCAATCAATCAATCAATCAATCAATCAATCAATCAATCAATCAATCAATCAATCAATCAATCAATCAGTCAGTCAGTCAGTCAGTCAGTCAGTCAGTCAGTCAGTCAGTCAGTCAGTCAGTCAGTCAGTCAGTCAGTCAGTCAGTCAGTCAGTCAGTCAAAGTCTATAACAAAAATGCAATACGGATGTATTTCTAGAGGTGGGAAATTTCTCAGGGGCCCGAAAATAAAGACTGTGGGAGGGTGTTCTCTAATACCGGATAAAGCAAATTCAGTGGCACTCGAATACTAGATATTACCGAAGTAGTCACTGGCACTAAAATCCAGCAGAACGCCTAAGGGAGATAAATCCTGAGGCTGACGCTCTGTGTGGTCATGGAGCAAAAACGCGTCGTTGTATTGCAGTCTGTGACTAACAAAGTGACGTTTTTCCCGTTGTACCCCTAACAAGAAGGGGAAAAAAAAAAGAACTCGTGGGGTGGAAATATTGACTCGAATACTGACTGTCCTACAGACGGTCTCAAGATGTTAGACGGTTCACCTGAGAGGTACGAATTTGTTCGATATAAGAACTTTACGCTATGAAGTGAGTTTTGTACTACGTAGTCGTTTAAACGTTCTTTACGCGAGCCTCGAAATATCAGTCTCTGTAGTCGAATGCTTTGTCTTCAGGCAGCAAATTCCCCGCTAGACAAGGATAATGGCCAAGATTGAGGCATCGAAAAGTAAAGCGCATCCAAGACGGGACAAAGCGAATAACACATGAACAGACATACACAGCGCTCACATATACACGATCACTTTGCCCCCGTCTTGATTGCGCTATACCTTTGGATGCCATGAATCACCAAGAAGCCCGCCGTGCAATCTTAGTCGACTAAGTCTGAGGGTCTGCTAGAACAGTCATGTCGTTCGACGGACGCCGTGCATCTACAAATAACCTTCGCCCTAGGAATAGCCCTGAGAAATAAGGGTGAGTCCTGAAGCACATTTACACTCAATGACGTCTCTAGCGTTTCCGCGAATACAGCGTTCAAACTCGGGCAACCGTCGCTGTGTGTCACCAGAATGTCCGCCAGTGTTTATGAGCTTTCTACGTTCAGAGTTAATGAGCTTTTTTACACAAACCCTGGCATTGGCTATTTTGTACATAGTGCGAATTATCGGGTCACAAAATCAATATATGTTGTTTTTAAGAAACATTATACTAAAACGTGGTTGGTTTCGGAGTTTGAAATGTGTCAAAGAGCCTGATGCTAAATGAAATATCATGCAGAACATGCATAATCATTCCGCAGAGGTTGAGTAGTCATGAGGTTTATTTTTGGGTAACGCATTTCTCATATACTGGTGCAACACACACCGGGGTGGACAACTCCTCACTCAATCAGAACAGGCTCCATCGTTTTCATAGCTTCCCCACAACATGTACATTGTTTGTTTTTTTCTTTACTGAATCTCGCTTTATAAGTACGCGTTCTAAGGCAACCCGGGCTAGCTTCAAACACTAAAGTGCCACCCCTTCAATTCTCATCAAATGCCTCCCTCTGTTTCTTAATCGAAATGATGAAATAAAAGAGGTTGGTGCCATTTTGGTGGCAGCGGCTACTCCTTCTCGCTTAGGAGAAAAAATATGTAGTAAGAAAAATAATAAGGGCACAAAGTACAATACAGTAGAACACACGTTGTGAAAATACGCACAGCCGAACATCACATGACAGTTCAGATACGTCTAATAGGTTTATGCCTCCACAAGTGTTGTATCACAAGTTCAAATAGGAAAAGTCAGTTCACATGTAGATGTTCAAACTGAAATATTCCATATTGCTTGACATACACAGGAAAACACACTGACAAAAATGATGACACATACAATCACAACATTACACATTTCCTCTATTATGAAGGGGAAGTCGACGTCGTGTACATTAGGTCAATTTTCCTCCCTCCTCATTTGGTTTTTGCCCTTTCGGTAGTCACTCAGAGCCGGTGTGTTCGCGCTCGCGGAGCGGCAGTGCATCCGACGCGGCCGCGCATCGAAGCGAAGCCGCCCAGGCGCACAAGAACCTACGGAAGGCACTTCGCGTAGTCAGCTACAGCGCACCAGCGCGGCTATTTTACTCGGCTGTATAATACCCTTGTTACACAGGCAAGTTAACCGCAGTTACGACCAACCACGGTTAACCACGGTTGACCGCGTTGAACCACGGTTAGCGCCAACCACGGTTCGCCGGTGTTACACGGCGCACAAGCGCCCTCGGTTAAAGCAGACTTGCTTTGGCGTGAATGGCACTGCGTCTGGCGGCAGTTCGGCGTTCAACTCGGTTGTTATTGCCGCGTCCACTTTCGCATTCCTTGAGGTGCTCCGTAGATGACGCAAATTGTTTCCCCAAAGCCTAATCAGGCTTTCCGTGGTTCGTGCAGTCCAATTCGTTCGTTTTCACGAACGCTCGCCGGTGTGCACACGTCCAACATGGAGGCCACCATTTTGTCGGTTAACTGCCAAACCGAGGTCGCCAAGCTCGGTTTGGTAGAACCGTGGTTAACGGCGTAACCACGGTTTCACATACGGTGTAACATAAGAGAACCGCGGTTACGCGAAACCGCGATTACATTAAGCGAAGTTTAGGCCATATGTGTAAGAAGGGTATAACTAGGGATCGTAGCAGAACAGGCAACAGAGGCGCGCCCCTGCGCACCTGCGCCACCTCGTTTCGATGAAAGGCCGCGCCGAGTACACGGGCGCTCCGCGGAGCGCTGCCACACAAACCCTAGTACACATGAAACGAGGACGAGCCTTACATATGCAACTTGCGGCTTCCATATGGGTTCCGCAAAGGCATTGGAAATCGTAAGGGCTGTCTATTCGACGTCATTTCCACGGTGTGCGGCAAAAGAGGCAGTAAATAGCGCATGATTGCCAAGCTTGTTGAGTGCTTTGATGCGCATTTTCTGCCGCTGCTAGTAAAAACAGGAAAGCGGAAGGATGCTCTTCGCGAAAGCAACAAAACAGGTCGTACATTTGGCATGCTAACGCCTGCGCAATCACAAGTTTTGTACCAGCTGCTGAAAAAAGAAATAATAGAAAAAGCGTCGATAACGCGGCTATTTCTTCGTACCTATCTCTTTCTTTCTTCTACTCTTACTTTGTTTTTCTCTCATCACTATGTTTTTCTATGTATTTTTGTCTCTGTCTATTGCTATTTCTTTCTTTCCTCTATGTGTATGACTCGCTCTCTCTCTTTCGCGCCTGCTTCCTATTTCTTTCCATCTTTTTTTTCTCTCTCTCTATTAGTTTCTTTCTTTCTTTCTGTTCCCTTGATTCTTACTCTTTCTCTCTTGTGCTCTCTTCCAGCATTTATTTCTCTCTATTTCTCTCTTTCTCATTCTTTATATGCTATGCTTTACTGTCTGCCCTCCTCCTTTCCCTACTCCTGAGCCTCACATCTGTCCTGCTCACCCTAGATTCTCCTTTCTACACCCTTGCTATATACGATACTATATAAAGCTATGTTGTGTCCCGTCAGCGGGCCTGGATAGCCGAGTGCTTAAGACGCTCGCCTTTGTATAGTGACTACGCGGGTGCGAATTCCGCCTCCTCATGAGGGACTCTTTTCGCTAGATTTTCTCTTTATTTATACCTTTCTTTCATTCTGTCGCTCTATTTTTTATCTCTTTGTCCTCTTTGACGCGTTAAACCCCAGATATTATTATTATTATTATTATTATTATTATTATTATTATTATTATTATTATTATTATTATTATTATTATTATTATTATTATTATTATTATTATCTTTTGTATTCTCATCCATCAGGATTACTACAGGCCAAGCCGGAGAAATGGGCGCACGTGTTTTAGGAGCGAAGCAGGAGATGATGAAGATAACTGAGAGGAAGAAGAGGACAAAGAGAGCGCGTGCCGATTCCTGATGATAATCCCGGCCTCGGCTGCTGCATTTTCGGTGGAGGCGAAAATATTTGAGGCCTGTGTACTTAGACTTAGGTGCACGTTAAAGAACCCCAGCTGGTCGAAATTTCCGGAGCCCTCCACTACGGCGTCCCTCATAATCATATCGTGGTTATAGGACGTTAAACCTGAGATAAAAAAAGATCCGTGATGATGATAGTTTCGGTTCGCACTACCCGGTGCAACGAAAACCTTTAAAGGAGCAGTGATATTAACTTTACGCACGTCGCGCACGTGCAGTAATCGAGTCCCTAGTAACGATTCACCACTGATAATGCCACGGGGGAATGAATAAGTACCTGTAATATTGATTCGTATTACCAATAACAAGAGCGGTTGAAAGAGGGTACAAAGGCCGCAACTTTGCAGCGCCGGCAGCGCTGCCGCGAGGTCACCTTCCATTGTCACGCCCAGAAATGGCCCCGTCTGATCGTGTGACCGCACAGAACGGTGCCGCGAGTTTCAGCTGACATTTTGTCTGCCAGACGCGCACGTGTAGACATGTCTTCGTCACCACCATCGTTGTCGCCGCCGTCATCAGCGTCTGCAAGCCATGAAAAATATACTGAGGTATTGGAAATCCCTGCGATTCGCGACGTCGCGAATTATTTTTGCTTCGATCCTATGCGAGACAATTATTGTGATATCGACGCCCGTTCGAGCAGCGACGAGGAGGCACCTGGAGGCGCACGCTTGGGCCATGCTGGCTGCTAAGAACAGAGAACAGGAATAAACGTTGTGGACAGGACAGGCGCTCCTATTCTGTCCACAAAATTAAGATGCCTGGTGGCTAACAACAACAAACGATTTCTAAAATCCAAATGGTTGGTCGTCTTAAAGGTTAAATACGTGCGCACTGCTCAGGGAGCTATTCTGTAAGCGCTCTGTCACAAAACGGAGGAGGGGATGGAACGCGAGAACGAGAGGGAGCCGCATGGTATTGGGCGAGGCAAGTCTGACGGTCAAGACATGAGAATAGCCACAAAAAAGAGAACAGAATGGCCGAAGGCCCCATTCTGTCGATAGAACGGATACAATATGGTCTCCGGAAGACTTGGATCGGATCGAAACGTAAGCGCTTGGACCCGGAGAATCAATCACCATGCTTTGTGCATGGCGTACCCCTATCCCGAGCCGATAGTTGTTTGCGAAAATCACCACAGAACGACTCGTCAAATTGCGACACCGCCTAGCGTCCACTGTAGACATTAGCACAAATCCCTGGTTAAATTCATCGCGCTCTTCAATCGCAAGCTTTGAAATGCGATGCCTGCCAATACAGATGTTCAGGTATAATATTTCTATATTTCTTCATGCGCTGAAAATATTTATGAATTCCCTCAGCTCAGCAAGGTCGACAGTTGGGCTAGTTGGTAAGGTTCCATAATATTTTAGAGCAGCGCAAAAGACGGGACAAAGGACAAGTATTATGACGGTAGAGTTTTACCTATCGCTATTTCTTGGTTCTTTTGGTTTTCTTGCCCTTGCGCATGTTAGTATGATCCCCACGTGGCGGCGATAACACAGATCATTTGGGTCACCTTCTGTATGTTTTCTTTTCCTTGGTTCTTCTAATAAATCTGCCAGTTGCGAGTAAGCGCTCGTCTGTGAACTTCTTGTCCTTTGTCCCGTCTTTGCACTGCTCTAAAATATTATGGAACCCTCAGCTCACATATTGACCGTTTGCGCCCCCTCGGGAAGTTTCGTGCCGTCCCGCCTACATTCTGTGAGAGAACACTCACAAAATAACCCCCTACCCACTCCAGAATTCCATTCGCGTCTGTCGATTCTTCCATTACACCGGGCTCGCCTTTTTTCACCGCCTACCCACACACTCGACGCCCGGCACGTCTCGTCCCCAGCCAGGCGTCCATGCTGGCGCGTCTCGGGCCATGTCTCTATCACACTCACAAAAGCAGGGCGGGTCTTTGGGTGTAAGGCCAACGTTCAATGCATTGAAGGGACGCGTCGAGAGACGTAAAATACTTGCGCAGTCCGACCTGGAAGCTTTTATAAACGACTGTTGGAGCGCTCGCAAAAACATTCCGTCTTGCGGTACTTCAAACGCTGCGGGCGTAAGTCACGCGCAATCAGTGGCATAAAAACTTTTTCAAGAGTGGTGGCGGGGAGGGGGGGGGGGCAAGCCTCTCTGGCTTCGTCAGCCGGGCAGAAATATATATATATATATATATATATATATATATATATATATATACATATATATATATATATTGTTACGCCCACAGAAAGGGTTTAGGGTTTATTGACAGCAGGCTTGGATGGCACGACCGCACAGGGCGAAGCTGCCGAGAGATCTTCTTTCAACCTCCACACACTTCTTCCTGTTCTCAGTCCGGCACATACACGGCGTAATATTTCCCCCTTCGCAGACAAAGCGCACCACGCGTTTTAAGCATCGTCCCGCCGACTAAAAGGTTTCAGGCGAGCCACATGGGTGACCTCAGTCTTTGTAGATCGTCTGCCACTAGCTCTCAGGCCTGCTATTTTATAGTCCACTGCACTGAGGCGCTCGAGGACAACGAATGGGCCGGCGTAGTTGGCGAGAAGTTTTTGGCACAAGCCGCGCTTGCGCAAAGGTTTCCATACGAGCACAACGTCTCCCGATTCATAAGTGACGTGCCGGTGCTTGCTGTCGTAGCGGAGCTTTGATTGGTCTTGTGATGCTATGGTACGCAGACGGGCAAGACGGCGAGCTTCTTCAGCGAGACAGAGTTTCGGCTAAAGAAGGATCGTCATTATCAGAGAATGAAAAGATATTATCGAGGGTATAACGAGGGGGTCGAACATAAAGAAGAAAAAGGGCTGTGGCCAGTGGTCTCGTGTTGGGCAGTAGTGAAGGCATACGTGATGAACGGTAAAATGTCGTCCCAGTTCTTATGGTTCGACGCCACGTACATTGACAACATATTCACCAGTGTCCGGTTTGTTCGTTCGGTAAGGCCATTCGTCTGTGGATGGTAAGGCGTCGAATGTCGAAGTTCTGAGCCAGACATACGGAGGAGTTCCTCGACAACGTCTGCCGTAAACTGACGTCCGCGGTCACTTATTATGACGCGAAGAGGTCGGTGGCGCAGTATAATCGAGTGCAGAAGGAAGGAGTAGACTTGCCCAGCAGATGCAGATGGCAGGGCGGCCGTCTCGCAGTAGTGGGTAAGATAATCGGCGCACACTACAATCCATCTGTTGCCTTTCGATGAGCGTGGAAAAGGGCCCACGAGCTCAATGCCAACTTGCTCAAATGGAGCACTGGGAGGCGTCACAGGCTGTAGGAGTCCGGCTGGAGCTGTCGTGACTGACTTGTGCGCCTGGCATTGGGTACAACCGGCCACGTACTGCTCAACTGACTGGCGCATGCGTGGCCAGTAAAAGCGCTCCTGTGTACGATTGTGTACGTGAGCATGTTGCCTGCCGCTCTTGTTCCCATACCGTAAAGTCGTACTCTTGTAAGCGTAGGGCCCAGATGGCCAGATGCATCGCGAAGGCTTACAAGCCAGCACAAGGAATGAGGATCAGTGACCACTTGGAAGGGACGACCGTACAAGTAAGAGCGGAATCGCTGTACAGCGAGGACGAGTGCCAGACATTCCTGCTCAGTCACTGTGTAATTGCGTTCCGGCTTAAAGTTCTACTGGCATATGCAATGACGTGTTCCTTTTCATTGCAGCGCTGTACTAGAACTGCACATATGCCCATTCCGCTGGCATCAGTATGAACTTTAGTTTCCGCAGAAGGATCAAAGTGCCGGAGAACAGGCTGCGACGTGAGTAGGAACTTCAGTTGGTTGAAGGAAGTCTCGCAGTCATGTGTCCATTCAAAATTAGCACCTTGACGAAGCAGGCTGCTCAAGGGGATGGCAAAATACGAGCGCAGGCCTAAGAAGCTACGAAGCTCCTTCGTTGAGCGAGGTGGTTCAAACGCTTTCACGGCCGCTGTCTTGTTTGGGTCAGGCCTGATGCCATCTTTGTTGACGAGGTGTCCAAGCACCAA
The DNA here is from genome assembly GCF_013339695.2 of Rhipicephalus sanguineus. Classification (NCBI taxonomy): domain Eukaryota; kingdom Metazoa; phylum Arthropoda; class Arachnida; order Ixodida; family Ixodidae; genus Rhipicephalus; species Rhipicephalus sanguineus. Next base: position 71,335,930 of record NC_051183.1, on the reverse strand, counting down.
GGTTTGGCGCACGCCGAAACGACACTTCTTCGCACTAAGAACCAGGCCAGCGTTTCTAGTGCATTCCAGAACAACGTCCACTCGTTCGTTATGTTCATTAAATGTGCGCCCGAAAATCACAATGTCATCGAGATAACACATACAGATGTTTCATTTTAGGCCACGCAGAATAGTATCCATGAACCTTTCGAATGTGGCGGGAGCGTTACATATCCAAACGGCATCACGTTAAATTCATACAGTCCGTTCGGGGTTATAAAATCAGTTTTTTCCTTGTCCTTTGGATGCATAGGAATCTGCCAGTAGCTTGAGCGTAAATCTATAGACGAAAAGTACGACGCCGATTGTAGACAGTCCAAGGCGTCATCAATTCGTGGGAGTGGGTAAACACCTTTCTTGGTGAGGGTATTTAAGCGGCGATAGTCGACACAGAACCTCCAGGTACCGTCCTTCTTTTTCACTAGAGCCACTGGAGCTGCCCAAGGAACTCGATGATTCTTAGATGACGCCCTTCTGTAGCATTTCAAGCACCTGATCGTCTATTATCTTGCGCTCGGACGGCGATGCTCGGTACGGTTTTTGTCGGATTGGCTGTGCTGTTCCTGTATTTATCCTGTGATGTGTACGAGACGCGGGGATCGAAGGCGCATGGTCCCTCTGTGAAAAATCAAAAACAGGCAAGTACTTCAGCAGAACAGTCTAGAAGTATGCGGCGCTTGTCGGGAGTCAGTGACTTGTCGACCATAGGTGAAATTTTCGAATCGTCTGAGCAAGCGCTCACTTGGGCATCACGTCGAACGTTACTGAGCACAGTGACTGTTGTCGGCGAGTATTCTTTGAATGAAGCGAGCTTAAGCCCTCCCGGTAGTAGCACTGGTTCATTTGAGCAATTTATGGCCCAAAGTTCCGTACACCCTTTCCTCACTGAGACTATGCAATGGGGTACCAACGTGTTCTTCTTAATGCAACTTAAATGGAAAAGTTCCACCATCGCGCCGAAGCTGCTATCGTTGTCGTTAATAGGCGAAGGAACTACGGGAACGCATACAGTACAGAATGCCGGGACCACGGTATCTTCGTGGACTCGGAGCGCACCGTCTTCCCTGCCCGAATTCTCCATAAGTCCATCAGGAACAATGTCACTTATGAACGCGTCGCCATTTCTATAATCAACAGTCGCCCCACACATTCGCAGGAAATCAATACCCAGAATTATGGCGTGCGTGCTCCGTGGAAGATTCGTGAATTCTGTCGCAAACACGTGATCACTCAGCGACACTGCCGCGGTACAAACACCAATCGGACACAGCGAGTTGCCACCCAACGCCACAGAATGTTGTCGCTTTCTCCCACAAAACATGCCTTTGCGTCCCAAACGACCTTTGAAAGCAGCACTCATGATCGACACGGTCGCACCAGTGTCCACCAAGGCCATTGTATCTACACCATCAACAAAAACTTGCACTTTGTTCTTAAACATAAACACCGGTGGAGGTATCTCTTCTTGCAGCAAGTCACCAGCGCCCTCACCCTCATCGGCCGCGCTGTCTAGTTTTCCTGATGTGGTGACGAGGAGCGGCGACGGGGCGACGGAGACCGGCGCAGTCGAGGTGCCTGGAGGTAGTGTCACACTTCGGTCGGAGACAGGAGAACGGTTACGAAAGGGTCCCTGCCAAAAGCTGCTCTTGGGTCGTGGTTGGGTGGTCAAGCGTTCCTCAAAAGGTGGGATACCAGGCTGCTGCGTCCAGGGTGGCGGCCGTTCATAGCGTGGTATTCGCGAGCGATCGCAGTACCTTGATATGTGACCGGTCACAGCACAGTTGTAGCACGCGGGAGCTGGGCGCAGTCGTCGCTGCCCTTCGACGTGTTCCGGCACGTTGGCATGTTCATTTGCGTAAGTGCGACGCTCAACATAATCGTTCGTTGGTCGGCGGTATGGGCGTTCGGTGCAGAAGCGCTGATGGTACAATGGTCTGTGGTAGTAGGTCACGCTTGAGCGATGGATAGGTCGGGATTTCGCAACCTCCGCTGCGTTGACGGACGGATTCTCGAAATCCTCAAGCTGCGGGGCAGCCACATCTTGCGGAAAATTGGGGGACCCTTAAGCTTCGCCTTTATCGAGAAATCCGGCCCCTGCCACTTCAACCACTAAGGCCATTAATTTGTATTGTTACACACACACGCACACAGACACACACGCGCGCGTGCGCGCGAATGGTACAAATTTTTTATCGAGTCATGCTCCAAATTCGCCGCGCGTCCGCCATGGAGGCCATAAAGGGTTGAGACATATTTCTCACAATGCTCACAGATGGCAGCACATCCTAGCGTTTGCTGTTTTCTTCAACGCCTCCTCTAGAAACTCTGGCTTGAAATGTTTTCGCTAGATGGACATTTGTCCATCTTTAGCTGTTTGAAGTTCGTTTGTGTTTTTAGCGGCGATGGCTGCACATCCCGGCCTTTTTCGACGTGTAGTTTCTACACTGGTACCTGCCACCGTGCTGACATTGGCCAGACGACCAAACCTTCGTCGTTATTCTGCGCTGCTTCAATGTCTCAAACGTCCGACAGTGGCGAATGACGTCTGACACTGACGGTTAGACTTTCTTTGCTTATGAGAAATTTTACATATCTTCTGCAATGCCATTAAGCAATGTCCACCTTGTCTTCTTCGGACATGCTGGCATTCCGCTTGCCTACAGAGCCTCAAAATCTCCTCTGTATACATGTCATGTCTCTCGGGGTAACTGAGCCCTTTCTGCAAGAGTCTGCTCAGCGAGTTTTCTTTTTCGCAGCGTGTTACTGAACACTTCGTTATTTCCTCCACAAAGCGTTCCCATGTCGTCAATAGGTCTTCATGGTTCTCGCACCAGGACGAGTGCAACATCGGTAAGGTAAAAAACCACGTGAGATAGCTGGGAGGCAGCATCCCATTTGTTGTATTGGCTTACCCGCTTGTATTGCTTGAGCCATGCGTCCACGTCTTCGTTAGCCTTGCCGGGTCGTGGCTCTTTGTGATGCGGCCAAGAACTGCTGGGAGCTGGTTCCCGAGTGTCTGTATATGTATGTATATATATATATATATATATATATATATATATATATATATATATAGAGAGAGAGAGAGAGAGAGACAGAGAGCGAGAGAACTTCATCCGCACTCAATTTGACGTGATTTTTTCATAAACAGCATTTACGCGTGTTATGTATGTAATAGTATTACAAGGAACCTTCTTCATACATGAACCCCACAACTTTATGCATGAATACAATTATGTCGATGCCAGCCTTCCCAGCAGTATAGATTTCTATCATTCAATGACATTTCGTTAATTTTCAAAAGCTTCTCATTAGTTTTTAATGTAGGTACAGATGACTGCACATTTTCTTTTCAATAATCAGTACTACACTTTCTTGCACATATTCAGGTTTCCGTTTGCTCCTAGTCGAAATGGCGTTTCTACGGGCGTTGTTATTGTTTTATTATTACTGTTATTGTTATGCCAATATTGTGAATTTGCGCGCCAGAAGTTTTCGTTAAAAAAAGAAAGAATTGGGGCAAGTAGAGGCATAGTAAATTTGTTATAGTAATTATATTTGCATTTGCGGCATCGTTTACAGCACCCTCCGGTACCTTCAAATAAATACGCCAATGCAAACGATGTGACTTCAAATTTTATTTTTTTTAAATATCGGCAAATATAAAATACTCCGCGTTGTTTCCTTCCGTATTGCTCGTTAGCTGTTATGATTGGTGGAAATTTTCTGGGTTATGCAGACACTATTTGATCGTAACGCCATGCAACACATGACGCGAAAATGATCCATCGCGTAATGACCACCTATGCTCTACTACCTAAAACATTGGAGAATACACTATTTTGAATACGGCCCATTTTTGGCCTTTGGTTCTTCGCCATTCGGCAAAAATTTTCGGCGTGCCTTAAATGGCTTGCTTGTTACGCGACGTGACACATCTGTGAAATCTCGAGGCGTTTAAATGACGTGTGTGCACACTAAACAGCGCATTACTAGGCTGAAAAATACCTAAACTTTTGTGTAAAAGCCGCAGCGTGCCTCCATCCGAACGTAATTCAAGAAGGCTGCCCGCCAATAACATTGGCAGCGGTTACTTACAGCAAGTGGCGAGATAGATTCAGATGAGTATAATAAACATTTTGAGTGGTAGTATAACGATGTTGAGCTGTTTGTCCAAGTATACAACTCCGTGAACTCATCCTTGCTGAGAGAGCGGGATAGAGAGAAATGAACAGCTTGGCGTAAGTGTGCTTCTTTGCCGTCCGATTTGTACTTTGCTCTGTACATGTCAATTATAAATTAATGAAGACCAACACGCAGCTGTCAATTCTGTCTCTTTACTCGAGAAAACTGTGGACCATGACCATTTCTCTGGTCCGGCAGATCAAGTTGCAGGGCAAGCTTGAAAGCTGGGCTTCCCAATCTGCTCGAGTCCACTGCCTTATTCGCCGCCTTGATGCAAGCCGCCGCGCTCACTGCAAGCTGCCATACGTTAAGCTGAGCAAGTTAATCGCAGACTAAAGAGAAAATCTTTTTTTTAGTTCTCCTACTTCGGCCCAACTAAAACGCTCAACACTTCTGAACACTCGACTCATAGCAGCTGGGTTATAGAGCAACGGTGATATTATTCTTTTTCGATCGAAGAAAATGAATTTGCTGAAACAGAAAGAGCGTTTGATCGATCCATAAAACGTTCACTGGTTCCCGCCTGTATTTGGGTTGTCGATAATGTAACTTTCAGGCCATGCATAGACGAACAAAAGCCTCCTCTGCAATGTTGGAGCGCAAGACGCGAAAGCATCGCATGGACGGCCTGTACCGCAGTGAGACTGCAGTGTGTGGTAGTGAGTTATGGATGACAATCTTCACAGCAGAAGCAGTGGGACAAATTTCATTCTTATAATTACGTGATCGCTGTGAAGAAAAACTTCGCCTCACTTGTTTCCCAGTGCGCCTCCGATAGTGACAACTGTGGAAATTGGGGCAGCTGCGTCAACTTTTCTCAGTGTGTCTGTGGGGGGGGGGGAGGCAGAGCCCCCCTTGCCCCCCCCCCCCCCGGTATATACGCCTATGCGCACAAGTGTTTATCGACATGCTGGGGCGTAAAACTACGCCTAGATACAGGACACAAGAAGAAAGAAGTGGACGGGACCAGCGCAGACGAACAACTGATTTATTTGGATGACGCTTCTTTCCCACAACAGCAAAGCGCCATGCGCACCATCAGACGCAACCGTACATCGCAGTGCCTATTCTGTGGTCCAGACCACAGAATAAACTCCAGCTTTATTCTGTGGAGCAGACCGCGAAATAAATTTTAGCGTTATTTTGTGGACCACACGATAAACTTGTGCGATGTGTGGGCTGTGCAGAATGTACTGTAGCCCAATCAGCCCACCTCTCTTGACGACGATTTCTGCGCACCAGACCGCGGAATATAGTCCCAATCTATTCTGTGGACCAGACCACAGGGTAAACTTCAGCTTTGTTTTGTGAACCAGGCCGCAGATTTATTTTGTGGACCACACCAAATAGACTTGTGCTGTGGACCGGGGCCCAAACAGCCCACCTCTCTGACGACGGTTTTCTGTCACAAATTGCGAGGGTTGATTCTGTGGTCTGGTCCTCAGAATAGGCACTGCTCCCTCCTCCCTTGACCACAGCTTCTCTCGCGAATCGCAATATTTGCTCGCCGTTTTGTGAATCGTAGTGAGGTGTACACTGATGCGATATTAAAGACGCGTATGCGTGAAATATTCCAAATGCGAAGGCGAATCCCAGCTTTGGCATACTTTGCTGTTATGACATATGCAATTATTGATATCAGCCGCAGATAAACTCGTTATTGTGAACGGAAGCAGCGAAAGGAAGCATAATGATAACAAATGACAGCGGTTATAAAATTTCGTGGACCTGATCCATCGCGTGCGGAACACTGAAGTCACTTTCACCACAGCACGCTCCTGTCCTGCGAAAAAGTGCACTAACATTTTGCACGGGGAACTCGAATTTTGAGCAATCCTTCTGAATAGTCGCGGTCATAAATCACCGGAAAAAGAACGCTAAACACCACTGCGAAAAGAAACAATAACAAATGACAGCGTGTATAAAATTCTATGGCCCTCATCCATCGAGTACGCGACACTTAGGCCATTTTCGCCGTAGTACAGCTGTGTCAAGCGAAAAAAGCGCAGTAAGATTGGCGTGAACCTACTAGTTGTCACTGGACACAGCACAATTGTAACTTAAGTACATACGCTTGCACGCGCCGTGTAACTGCGAGTACTTGTATGACCGTCAACGTCTGAAAACTTTACTGAGCAGCTAAAGTATCCCCTTGCCAATCTCAGTGCACATTTTTTTTTTTTGCATGACACTATTGCACTGCGGGGTGAAAGTGACTGAGGTGCGTCCGCACACGATAGACCCGGGCCAGAAAACTGTAGTAGCCTCGCCCTTATCGCTATGATTCCTTGGCGCTGTTTTTCGGGAGATCTGTGGCCATGTTCGCACAATCGGAAGGATCGCTCAAAATTTGAGACTCCCGTGCAGATCCTAGTGCACTTTTTTTTGCATGACGCCAATGTACTGTGGTGAAAGTGACTTAAGTGTTCCGCACGCGATAGATCAGGTTCTAGAAAATTTTAGAACCACTGTCAATTGTTATTATACGCCTTTCTTTTTGCTGCTTCCAATTCACAATTTTACCTACTTCGGCATGTCAGACCAGCAAGCATGCCGAAGTTGGGGTTCGCCTTCGCATTTCGAACCTTTTCACGCATAGCGTCTTCTACCTCACGTACTATGACCGGAAATAACCTCCTTGGTCCGGACTATTGACAAAACTGCGAGCGGGGAATATTGCGATTCGCGAGAGAGGAGGGAGCAGTGCCTATACCGTGGACCAGACCTTAGAATAGACCCTCGCAAATTCGTGAGAGAAAACCGTCGTCGAGAGAGGTTGGCAGTGGGCTGTTTGGGCTTCAGCGATGTCTGGTGCGCACCGGTCTACAGAGGAAACTCTATGGTCCACAGCATTGGTGTGGTCAACAAAATAAAGCTGCACTTTATTTTGTGGCCTGGTTCACAGAATAAAACTGGAGTTTATCCTGTGGTCTGGACCACAGAATAGGCCACTGCGACCGTACATCGCGTAAGACAAATTAACAAACAAGAAATTCAACTTCTTTCTTGTATAGCTGTAACGAAGCTTTACTGATACACTTATCAGGCCCGTATCGTATAATAGGCAAGGCTTCGGTTATTTTCCGTGCCTTTCTGTCTTCTTCACGGCCGATGATCTTTGCCTGCTTGAAAAGCGGCGCGCATTTTGCGTTTCCTGTCGTTTGCAAAGCTGGCTGTGCTATAGGCAGGTGCATGCACTGTGTTGAGTGAGGAAAAAGCTCTCCTCCTGCAGATGCTTATTAATGCAGCGTCCCATCTACCCGACATATACTGAACCACAGCTAAGTGGAATCTCGTAGACGACTTCTGTTTTGTAGAGCACATACATATTTCTGTGAGCAATACCACATCATTGATCGGCTGTGGAATATGTATGTGCCCTGCAAAACGGATGTCGTCTACGAGATTCCACGTAGCTGTGGTTCAGTATATGTCGGGCAGACGGGACGCTACATTAATAAGCGTCTGCAGGAGGACAGCTTATCCCTCACTCACACAGAACATGCACCTGCCTAGGCATGGCACGTTTTGTAAAATGACAGGAAATGGAAAATGCGTGCCGCTTTTCAAGCAGGCAAAGATCATCGGCCGTGCAAAAGACAGAAAGTCATGGGAAATAATCTCGAAGCCTTGCACATTATACGATACGGGCCTGATACGCGTATCAGTGAAGCTTTGTTACACCTCTACAGGAAAGAAGTTGAATTTCTTGTTTGTTAAGTTGTCTTGCGCGATGTACGGTTGTATCTGATGGTGCGCATGCGTTTGCTGTTGTGGGGAAGAGGCGTCATCTAAATAAATCAGTTGTTATTCTGCGCTGGTCTCGTCCACTTCTTCCTTCTTGTGTCCTGTATGTAGGCGTAGTTTTGTGCTTTCCATCACTCTAAGAATCGAGTAACGTCTTTTTGTCCACAACAATATCTAGCCCCTTTCCACTGCCGCGCGCACTTCTGGTCACGCGACATGCGTGACGAGCATACTCGAGAGCATGCGCGCCGAGTTATGACGATCAAAAAGACACCCTCTCGATCTTCGAATGCTATCGCGCTAAATCGCTGACAAGCATACGACAAACCATTCGAAGTGGCGTTACGACGACGCAGGATTTGAGACCAGCCAACACGGATAATCGAAGTGAAGTCGCTGCCAGGCGTCACAGCCAGTTGGCATCAGTGTGACCACACTGAGATCGTCGACGTTATCGTTTACTAACGCAGGGTCACACAGCACCTGGGGCGTGGCCTGGGGGGCCCACTCAAGGCGTTCATTGTACTGTCATGTCGCGGGGGTGCTGAATGCTGCGTTGAGTCTTTGCGCGCTTTTTGCCTCGAAATAAACTTCTACGTAACGGACACAATTCATACTTCGCTCAAAAATCTTACGCATACCAAGCTATTGAGGGAAGACCACGTCTCAAGCTTGAAAGCTTATGTCTCTGCTCGTTTCAGAGCTCCGCTTTCAATAATAAGAACCACGGGTCCGAGCTGGAACGAAAATCAGCCCTCTGCGTGGCAAACAGGTGCTCCACTACAGAGCCATGCCAGTGCTCGAAACGATTTTCAACAAAAAGAAAAGCCTATAGGGGCAGAGTGCCCAATGCGAGGCGAGGCGTTAACACTGTAATATCGCGTTGCAGAAACTTAGAATCGCAGCAGGTGTCCCACCGTGTGAATTGTGCAACGAGTTGATTGTTTAAAAAATCCACATTTCAGAAAGTCTTAAAAGCCGCAAGTTTAATGCTGTTGCATTAAGAGAGCCTTTATTGCATCCACCTAGGCCTCTCTTAATGCACAAGCCTTAGAGAGGCGCTTACGCAGCCTCCTATTGCGTAGCGCCTTCGTATGCTTCAGCCTCCTAAAGAAATTCGAGGACTATAGTAAGGAGTTATCGAGGCAGTAGTGGAATGGTTGTTTGCTCAAAAGTAGACGGGCAGATGCGCACAAGAGGCAAACAGAACCTCTGAAGGTACTCCTCAATGAGACTAACTCCAAAAGTGATCAGAGGTTGGGAAGTCGAAGCACAGATGAGAGCAGTGGTTTGGAAGTCCAAGCACAGAGGAGCAGTGGAGTCGATGACACCACTGTACTTAAGGAATGAACAAAGCGATACCTTTCGGTTGGCCGCTCCGGGGACTGGGATTACCGGACTACCGGGGAGGGCCACTGGAGGAAATAGACTCGCCCTTTACAAAAATTGAGTATACAGGTTCTTAATGAGCTTAGTAGTCGCTCAGTCCCGGGTCCTGACGGAATTACGAACAGGCTGCTGCGTAATCTCGAAGTAAGTCCATCGCTAAGTTAACGGAGGAGGTCAATCTCGTCTGGGCAGACGGCCGAGGGCCGGATGCCTAGAGGACCGCCTTAGTGGTACTCATTCCCAAGCAGGGCGAGGCACCCGCCAAGGATAACCTACTCCCCATCTCCCTTTCATCTTCCGTAAGGAAGGTGATGGAGAATGCGGTACACAACAGGGTCTCTCGGTATATCCAGGATATAAGCACTTTCCACACAACATGGTGGGCTTCCGGCCGGGTCTCTCCACCCACGATGTGATGCTCCTGATTAAGAGGAAAGCTAGCGACCGATGAACCCGAGATGCTCGGGGAATATTGGCCTTGATCTCGCCAAAGCATTTGGTACCATTTCACTTAGTCATCCTGGAAGCGGTGGAGAGCATGGGTTGGGGACCAAAGCTCCACGCCTACATTTGCGCCTTCCTCAGGGACCGCACCGCTAAGCACACGGATTGGGTCATTAAAATCGGTGACCTTCACCCTGGGTGCAAGGTGCCCGCCGTAGGGAGCGGTCATTTCGCCTGTATTGTTCAACATAGCCATAAAAGGCCTTTCGCAGCGTCTTTTCACTGCGGCCAATACCAACCACGCCCTACATGCCGACGACATTACTGTCTGGTGCATGGGAGGTTCAGATGCTGAAGTGGAGGGAGCGCTCCAGTCGGCACTGTCTGTCACAGAAAGCTTTCTGGAGGGTACGGGGCTTAGACTCACACCTTCAAAATCGGAGTTGCTTCTCTACAGAGTGGTTCGGCCTGGAAGGAGGCGCCACTCACCGCTTCGTCAGGTACACATTACGCTAACCACGAGTGTGGTGCAGTCGATTCCCAGAGTCAAGTGTATTTGGGTATTAGGCTTCCTTCTTGAATTCAACGGCAGAAGAAACACACAGGTTTTGGCCCGCATCACCTCCGAGACGGAGAACGTGTTTAGGGCTACCGTCCGGGCCTTCGCGGGGGGCTGCATTCAAGAGAGGCGGCCGCTATTCTCAGTTCTAGGGTGTACTAGGCTTTCACACACTTACCTGGTTCCTGGCCCACATTGGCTCAGGGGTTCGTCCAACAGTTCTCAACGTTAACGAACTTGCCCATGACCGTGCGCGAGAACTCACGCGCCGCGGCGGTCCGGGGATCCGGAGGTAGGTTCGCGGAGAGCTTCAGGGATCCACTTGGCAGCTTCCATGAGGTTACGTCTCACTATCAACTGTCAAGGCGGAGATAATCCCTCCCGCATTCCAAGCTTACTCGGTCGCAGTCGTCGGCTCTCGGGATGCTGCAGGCAGGTTGCTTCTCGTCTGGTAGCACATTTAGTCTCTTTCCTGAAGGCATAAATCCAGGATGGCCTAGTTGTGCGGCGGATAATTGCACTCTCGCTCGCATGCTCTGTCAGTGTCCGGCGTTACTTAGCAAAATGTTCAGCACAGAACAGGAATGGGAGAGGGCTCTTCAAAGCCGCGACCTATCAGTGCAGCTGTGGGCAGTCCAGAAGGGCCACGGTATTCCAGTACCGCCGTGGGCGCGGCCAGCAACTGTGGCGGAAACCCTTCGATAACAATTAATGGACACTCTCGGCTGATTTTTGCCATCGCCATCGCCGTCATGTCCCGGATATGTATATGTATGTATATATATAAAAAGGCACGCAGACAAATAAGGCAAAACAAAAATTCCGAAGCGCCCGACTGGTGATTCGAACCATCGGCCACTCGCTCCCCAGCCCGCTGCATTAGAGAACTCAACCATGTCCCATGCATGCCCCGACGAAATAACGGCGAGCTATTTATATACACCATTTGCACTGGTGGTAAGCAAATCTCGGAGGAGCTTCATCGTGCTTTCTATCACGCAGCGCTCCTAATTTTTTTCAACTTCAGACCTTAAGAAGCGCACGAAAAGGTGACCCTTTTCTGTACCCACTCGTTATGCGAAGGACAAAAAAAAGAAACCAAAGAACACCGTGCACACCTTACATCAGACGCCCCCGTGTGGCAGGAGACGCAGGGGGTCACTGCACGCGCCGTAGTTTAAAAGAAATAGAGATATCTAAGAGGCATCCGATTCTGGATTGTCGATACTTGCAATGCGTTGCTCAAGCACAAAGACGTAACAACTGCGACAGTTGTTAGTTCAAGCTTGCCCTGTGCATGCCTGTGAGTTCTATTCGGGCGTCCTTCTTGGTGCTTCAGTGGCGCGCTGCAAGTTTCGAAGTGCTTCTCGATCTTTGTGTGACATTCCAATTTCTTGCTATTGCACTCATTGCTTCGCCCTTGTGTGGCGAAACTGTGATTTTTCTTTTTTTCATGGCTCCCGCTTAAAACGAAATGTTGTTTTGGAGATATATGTTGTTTCGGAGATAGGATACGCGAAACGTGCGTAATAACACAAGAGGTTATTTTTTTATTACTACGCATCCACGTATACTGCCTTGTTTTGAACAAATAGGGCACTCAGATGCTTCCTTGACACAAGCCTTAATTGCGACATGATATGTGATCAGCGTGCACTCGTGGGCTGTAATGTGGAGAGCGAGTATTTGTATGCGTTAGAAGAGACTGGCAGAAAATGTACTGCTTTAACAAATATTACAGGTAGAGAAACCGTTTCTTTTCAACTGTATATTCCTGCCGATCAAAATTAAGATTTTGATTTTCTTAAAATTGGCACTGAGAGCTATCTGAATACCAGTTTTTGCTTCTAACAAGCATGCCTAGGGTGACACAAAGTGAAATGTAATCATTGCTTTGAACCGTCCATTTAATTAGCACTCAACAATAAACTCATTAGTGACAGCAATGAGTGATCATGTTTGTAGTGAAAAAAATGGAGGAAGTCGAACATCTACACAGTTCCACATGGCGGAATTCTTATGGCATGTCCGTACTCCCGGACATGTCCGGCTGCGAAGTTTAATTGTGATTCGGATGATTAAGCTCCAGCCTGATGTGTACAAGCGCAAATTGGTATTGGCGCCAAGGTACCCCTTGACGTGCCGCGGCAATTGCGTGTGGCGTTTAATCTGGCAAATCTAGCAAATGGTGAAGACATACGCTGTCCTTTTACTACCGGCTGGAAATAGGGTGGCGTGAGTATTCGTCACATCTGTCATTTTTTTTAACAGCGCGTTTGTTTGAGCTTTTCGTAAAGCCCTGCGGCACGGGCAGAAAACTGCACCTAGCTATGCCAAGATAAGCTTAGCGAAGCCCACAGTTGGCTGTGACGTCACCTCGCGAAGCCAAGTTAAGCTTAGTCATGACTAGTTAATCCTGGTTGCGCCAAGTTGAGCATAGTTAAGCCTAAGTTTAATGAAGCCGAGCCTAATTACGACAGATTAAGTTTAAATTCCAATAGGGGATGTTACAAATGTACAGTGCCATCTGTCGGCAATCCAGTAAGCTCAATTCGCCATGTTTTCTTGGGCGCGAGAACGAAATCAGTCGCTTATCGCAGCCTTTCAGGTGCTAGCTACTGGTTTTTTATCTTCGTTATGCGATGTCTTTGTAATGCTTCATGCATTGTTCAAGCAACGGGGGAGCCCTGATAATGCAGGTAACACGGTAAAACTATTTTTAATGGACTTTATCAGTTACCTGAACCGAATGTACCGACGCGAACTTGCTTCGTCAACAAGATCGGCACTGTGTTTTGGTTCGGAAATCACCGGCGCGCGCAAGCGCACCCTTCATTCTGAGTTCCTATTTCTTCGTGCAATTTACTCGCTCGCCTGAAAAACAATCTAGGCTTGCATAACAATAGATTAGTATATATGCGTCTTAAAACAGATGGCCGACGTCGCACCCGCGCGAGAGAGCATGATTGATCAACAATAGCTTGTCGGTGTTGCAGATCGACGAAAGCAGTGATTTACATATGTAAACCTATGCAGGAAGTGCCACAGACGCTGTTGCACGCCTCTGTGGTAAATCAGTGCCGCCACAGGAGACTCGATCAGCGCAAAGATTCCAACAGGCAGACCTCTTTGCAAGCTTCGCAAGGCGGCGTGCGCCGAAGTACGTAGTCCGCATGGCGCGTCTGCCCTTCGCTTTAGACCCCCTTATCCCTTCCCTTTTATTTTCCTGTTGCAATTCGGTCAGCGTGCGCTGCGAACATGGAGCAAGGAGTTACAGAGCCGTACAGTAGATGGAGCTGTTTGTTCGGTAGATCATCGCACTCATCCTTCCGCTGATCGCGGCCTCTCGCGCGCCTCCGTGCATAACAAAGGAGGCGCGGTTATACACGCCTACGTTGCTGCAAAAGCACAGAGCGCATCATTTTAAAACGTTATGTTAATGAACGCACACGTATAGGTATAGCGTTCAAGAAAAGCAGAACGACAATACTAAATCCGCGCGATTGATTACGACCACAAAACATTGTAAACAACGAGTGTGCAGTAAAGAGCATTTCTCGGGCCGCTCTCTTTGAGTACAGTTGAAACGCGCCATCGTAGTGTTGTTTGGTTTGCGGCGCACCACTCCTGCGTATGTCCATGCCATGTGTATTTCGATAAAACTACAACACACGCTACTGCGAATGGTGTAGAGATTGCGGCTAAAGAAATGAGCCGAGGAAAGCAGCACAGCGTTGCAGAAACAACGTGGTGCCGATATCTGACAAGTGCTTATGATGCGTGTATAAGATGACAGTGGGAAATACCATGGAGATGTTTTGCAGTGCAAGGTTATCTTAGAGGTTTGAAAATCACACCTCCTCTGCAACGAAAACCTTTCGTGAACGCCTACTTCAGATCGGAACTTCAGATCCCCACTGCTTCAGATCCCCACTGGAGAACAGCAGAGGCTTTGCGAAGCGTTTCACTTCTTGCGGCTGCCGTCCGGATGAATCTTTAAGCGAGCAGAGCTCCGATATTGAGTTCTCGTCGATGTGTGGCAGCCCAGTGAGGTCGTTTGACCGTTCGCCGCTGGATGACAAAAGAAGCAGCCGCATTTGCTTGGTACGAAACTTCGCTAAAGACTGCGGCTCAGCCTCTCCGTGGCCTCTCCTTAGGCAGACGCACGCAGACGATTCCGCGACGGCGCCCAACAAAAAATGGCGACGCGCCCAGTTTTGCGGGGTGCCAAGCATTATGACTATCCTCTATTAAGCATAAGTTAGGGCTACTCATGCTACTCCTAATTAACGGATGCCTAATTAAGATGGATTGAGCCTAATAAAGCACAATTGATCTGAATGTAATTAAATCTGATTAGGGCTAATTAGGCCTAATTGTACTAAGCCTAACATACAAAGAGAAAGAAAAAATGTCACAGTTTCGCAGCAAGGGCGAAGCAATGAATGCGATAGCAAGAAACTAATGCTATACGAAGTGAGGCTCGCCAATGGATGACTCTCAGTTTGAACAGCGCTCCTGTTGCAAAGGCGGCCAAAGCAGCGAAGGAAACTAGAGTGCTTCAAGTGCCGAGCTGTGACACTTGATAGTTCGCGCTCATTGTCTGTTTGTTCGTTTAGCGGCGTCCCTTGAGCTCGAGTGACTTTCGTACGCTCCGTAACATGAGCGCGGACACCACCGTGAAAGCTTGAAACAACCCTCTTCCCCTCGAGCGAGCTCGCCGACGACTTATAAATGCGCCCGTCGTGCTCCTAGCGCCATCTCGCTGGTAATGAAGAAACGCTTATAAGCGCCGGCCGTCTCTGAGTTCGTCCAGCGGTGAAGGGTGTGTATATAACGCTCGCCGTTAGCTACGTGGAGGATCTGCGTTTCGTGGCGTAGCGGTTAGCGCCACTCGCTGTGGAGCAAGAGGTCCCTTGTTCGATTCCGCGCTTCGGAAGCATTTTTCTTAATTATTTTTCTTTGGGGCTTTTATATATATATATATATATATATATATATATATATATATATATATATATATACTTATAGATATGCGGTGCATGACGGCGACGGCGACGGCAAAATTCAGCCGAGACTGTCCATGTAATTGCTATCGCAATAAAAGAGAGAGAAGGAGGGCGCAGCCATGTACAGTATTGTATTGGCCGCGCGATCAAGCAGAGTCGCCGCCTTGCGGCTACTGGCTGAAGCGCGCCTAGTGTGGATTGCTCCCTGCGTCGTCTGCTAGCCATGTCGTCTTTACATGTGCGCGTACGTCCTGCACGTTCTCAAAGGGCGGTTTGTTCTTTTATGTTAGCGCGATTTTAACTGCTCGTACGTATACCTAACATGGTGTACAGAAGCAAATGGGCTCTCTCGGCTGCATGCGCATTGCAATAAGATCAGTGAGTGCGACTTTCGAGAGGGCTGTGTATTGGTGTCGTACCCTTCGTTCGCCAGAATCATTTCAGTGTTGGTGCCGCTTTCTGGTTCAAGCACGTCGTAAAGTGCGCTTGGCATACACTCGAAGAAAAAGTCGAATATTTGGGGAGTATTTCTGCCACACAACAATAATCGTCATCCACTGCGCGTACGCTCCTTGCGTTATCACTGCGGTCCCGGCACTTCCCGGTCAGGGACGGCGCGCGCGTTATCAGCGTAACATAGCATTCGTGATAGGAATGTAACAAGAGCCGGGTTTTCAAGAAAGGAAACGCGAGCAAGCCAGATGACGATTACTGTTGCGTGGCAGAAATCCTCCCCAAATACTCGATTTTTTCTTAGAGTGTAGTGCCAAACATAAGGAGCATTAAATAGAGAATGAATGCCGCGTTTTAGCGAGTCGGTGGTAAAAAAAACGAGGCTCACGCACTTTTGCGTTATTGTCAGGTGTAGAACTGCGGCACTGTAGTTCATGAGCTTCAGTTGTGCTTAAGATGTCCTTTTATTGTACGGTCATGGTCCCAATACAGCGAAATATTTCTATCAGGTGAAGTCTGACACTTCGGTACTCAAACTGTCCCCTAAAAAAAAGACAACGGAATGACACGGCAGTGATAAAACGGAGTTGCCGCGCGCAACTTTAACTTGGGGCGAAATTTATGCAGAACAACCCCTGTGCTTAGATTTATAGGTACGCTTTGAAGGACCCAGATGTTCAAACTTAATGCCGACGGCGTGCCGTACATTCCTGTCGTATAATTTCACGCAAAACCTCATCCTTTTTTTTTACATTATCTTGAGCGTTTGTGTGGAGTTGTTAGAAAGTGATGGAAGGCAGCGGACGTTATTTTTTTGAGAAGAAAAAACCCTTATTCTACAAAATAACCGGACCTTTGTTGCATCACTGTCGTGCACGTAATCAATCGATGAAAACTGTGTGCTAAACACTCTTACATGCGTACGCGTATTCGCGCGAACTGTGCTATTGAACTCATTGCAATGGAATAGGGGCTGGTATACAAAAGAAGAAGATAAACACTGAAGTAGTTTAGGCGTGCTGCAGCTGTGCGTAGATACAGAGAACACAAGGTAAATACGTGCAGAGAAAACAACAAAAAACATCGTATAGTGCGTAAGCGCAGTCTGTCACCCAGGGCGAGCATACCTTTGATGGTCAGATTTCGCTTCTCTTACTAGTAATAGTAACGTTGGATGATCTTCCTTGCATCGATTCAACAATGAAGAGCGCATATATTACCAGTAAGCTGCAACCAACGCATTTTATTCGCCGACAATCGGCTCAAACAGCTCACAACTAGCGCCGCTGTGTGCATTTGTATATGCGCCGCCGACCGCCTTTCCACACTAACGCGGCGACGGTGCTGCCTCCTATAGGTCGATCTCGCGGGCTAATAGCAAGGAGGTGTGGAGGGAAAGTGATGGTGAGGGAAAGACAGAGGACAAGAGGACAAGGAGGACTAGTGCGTAGCTACCGCAGTTTATTTTTTCAGTTGGTGCCATAGCTGCGGAGACACTTGCGGGCGTGGTAGCATTTCGATAGCTGATACGGACACCGGTTACAGTGGCCGATGACATCGCCACCGGAACGGTTGCGGGAGTAAGCCCATAAGATCTTGCCCTGCAATAGACCAGAAGCGTGTTCTCACGCAGAAAAAAAAGCCAAAACAAAATGTGCTACCTTGTTCATCAACTTTAGCTTGTTCCATTTTGTAGCCAAAGGAACACATTAGGCGCGTAAGCATCTGCCGTGAAAATGCATAATCCATCGATTACGCATGGCTTGTCGGGTTTCTATCAGGGCAGTCTACAAATATTTACTATTCTGATAGAGGTAGTGCTAAGCGTCCCGAACTGTAGAAAATAAAAAGCTCAACTATGTATTGAAACCTGAAACTCATTGTAGGTCGCCAAAATATACCTAAGTGAAGAAATTATTAAGCTTCTGTTCTGCGAGAAACATTAATTGTGTCTCGTTAAAAATGACGCACGAGTTCCTGCCATGTATTTCCGTTGAACAGCTCAATTCAGAGATCATTAAATAGGCTTGCCCCTCCCACACCCCTCCCCCCAAAAAAGTGCTTGCTTGACAAGAATGCCGCATGCACTCGTCTAGAAGTGACATTCGTTTGTTCGCTATGTTGTTGAAATATGATGTATATACCCGATAGTGGAGCGGCGCATTGCAGGTGCTTTGTTGGTTGTGAGTGTAATAACGCTGTTTCTTCTGCATCGATACAGAACGATATCTCTTAATACAAATTCCGAGATCTTAACGGGCTCTCTCGATGTGTTTTTTAGCCTGTATTAGGAAACATATATAATCTGAGCGTATGTGTGTGCAACAATATCAAGTGAAGTGAAATAGGTAAAACTATCGCGTGAAGTTATAACGAAGAAAACATATACAGGCGAACACTGATTAGTTTTGAAGTAGTGTTATGTTTCTTCCCTCTTAAAGATAGCCAGCACTAAACTTTGAACACAAGCACACAGAGAGACATGACAGGACGGGGACCGCATTCCAACTAAGTTTATTGAAAGCAGACAAACGCTGCACTCTACATGAAAATCCTGGACACACGCGCATTCAAGGCAGTAGATTGATGGACACAGACTGCTTATAATCGCCTGTTTAATAATCTGCATTCGCCTAGACGCAAGGAGACAGAAGTGGTGCTGACACACAAATGCCCTCTGCCCTTGATAAAAAAAAAAAGCTTACGAAAGCTCACGAGCTAACCTCTGATTATTCTAGGAAGAATATTGTTCCTGTAGAGTCGTGGCTCTATATTGTTTGGCAATGACCAGATATTGCAGTGCCTGCATTACTGATATCTCGACCGAATCTAATGCCTTCTCGCAATCTATGAAGGCTATATATAGAGGTTGGTATATTTCTCCTCACATTTCTCTATCACCTGATTTATAATGTGAATGTGGTCTTTTGTGAAGTAGCCTGAACGAAATCCTGCTTTATCCTTTGGTTGACTGAATTCTAGCGTTGTGTGAATTCTATTAGATATTATCTTTGTGAATAGCTTGTAGAAAACGGACAGTAAGCTGATCGGCCTGTAATTATTGAAGTCCTTGATGGCCCCTTTCTTCTGGATTAAGATGATATTAGCATTCTTCCAAGATTCCGGAAGAATGCTCCCATTCTTAATCCATAAGAAATGGGACTTCGAGGGCTTGATGCGGGTTTGCGGGTATAACGAGGCCGCAGAAAGCACAGGACCGGCTTGATTGGCGGAACATGGGAGAGGCCTTTGCCCTGCAGTGGGCGTGGTAAGGCTGATGATGAAGTGTAGTTCACAGACGAGTGCATACGGTAGTGCACATGACAGCCTCTATCCCATCCGGGAAAGGAATTCACTTTGTCATTTGTTCTAGCAGAACACGTGGCAGGACACCGCGTGGAAGGGAGGCATGCGGCCGTGACACGTGTTCTCTTTTCTAATCGTATATTTCCAGCACGTACTACTATTAGGAAGCGCCCCGTCAACGCTAAAAAAAGAAGCAGTTGGATAAAGACGAGGACCAGGAAATGACAAGGCTATGACCATGATGTAGTTCGATTTAAAAATTTATTTCCACACGCCATCAAGTCAGTGGCCATGTCGGATATTGTGTATGATTTTTTTACAGGGGGTGCGCAGTGGTGGCGGAACAAAAACAATAACAGTAATAATAAAAATATCTCGGGTTTTACGTCCAAAAACCACGCTAATGGCACACGCGCTTCTTTTGTTATTTTTATGTAACTGGTCCTTTACACCTATAATCACTGTATTGCGCAAACCTTTGCCCCAATTTGTGAAAAGCTTCCACGTTATTTCAGAATATTCTTACAGGCTTGCGCGCGCAAGCGCAAACAGTTGAGTTCATTCCGGAATAACGCGGACACCAGCGATAAGGCTCGAATGTTCGCTGCCGCATGTATAACTGCGACAAGCCTTACCGCAGATCAGATTATCGACGGCCGACGCTCTGTTCGCCACTATGAGTATACAACTTGCATTGCTTGCTTGCAGTTTGACTTTCCGTTTCCCGGCCTCAACTTCGGCCAAATAAAGAGTTACCTATTTGCGAGTTCTGCTGAAGTCTTCTTCACCGTCAGGATCCCGTGAGAATATGATTATGAGTGACGCCGTAGTGAAGGGCTCCGGAAATTTTGGCCACCAGGGGTTCTTTAAGGTGCGCTTAAATCGGACAGCACGCGGACCTCTAGGATTTTGCCTTCATCGAAATGCGACCGCCGCAGTCGGACTCGAACCCGCGACCTTCGGGCGGAACAAAAATAGTGTTAGGTGAAATATTGGCTTGGTTTACGATGAGTAAGGTGGCACAGGAAACGGTAGCGACTAAGATTGCTAGAACTGCGTATGCCGTACGCAAAAAAGGAATACCAGTAACCAAACTTCGATGCTTTTTGAAACAGTAGACGATTACAGTCAGCGTTCGTTGAAGCACCAACGCAGGAAAGTGGAAAAGCACACATTTTCGAATTATAAGCTCCTCATGCATTTTTCTTTGCTTGACAAAGATGTGTTGCACTACTATTTTACAATAAACTTTTGTTTACTTATTGACTTGTTATGCTTAGCTTATAAGTGGCAGGTGCGGCTTCACCTTCACATATTGCTTGACTATCACTGCACGATTGGCTTGATCTCAGTACATATTTACTATCTGATTAGGCGCGCTGAATTTAGGCATAAACTACAGGTCCCTTGTTCTGAGAATCTAGTGATGTGTTAGGTTCAGTTTTCAATGAAATCAAATTTTCCAGAAATTATGCATCTTCTCATTTTTGTAATGGCCGTGTCTGCGCTTCTACTGGTCAATAAGAGGTGATACCAAACTGAAAAAAAAATATCAGTGGGCCAGAGGCATACTTACTTTCTATCTCATCGATTGTAATTAGCTATGGTACACTGAATTTTGTTGAATTCGTTACATTGCTGCCGTGAAATGTGCTTGAATATTTATTATTAGACAGTGTGTTTGGCTATGCACAAGTCCCCTCACATGGCTGAATTTAAAATTTCAGAGAGGAAAGCTATAAATCGCCCGCAAGTTGTGCAACTACAGGTCGAGTAACATGCGTAAGTGGCAAGGGACGGAAACAGACCGCGTGCTGAATGAGCCGGAAATGTTGCTTTGAGTACACAATCATTTGTCGCGTATTTTTTGCACGACTCGTGGAAACTCCAAATCACATCTCAACAACAGCGCCGGCAGCTATTTTCGAGCCGTATAAAATGCCGCAGCAATAACCTTGAACCATTGCTGAAGCACATCGTTCACAAATCTACCAGAAATATAAAAATGATGATGAATTATGACGCATGTCAAGGGCTTCTTCGTTAAAAAACTCATACAAAACTGAAGCTTTTGTAGGCCAATAATCTAAATCCAAGGAAAAGAAGCTCGAAGTGATCATTGGGAAAACAATCATCGTATTCATGATAATTTTCTTATTGTCCTTCCCAGGTGAACTTACGTGCACTGTATTACTTGCCTATGTCGCTGCTATCGACAGTTATCTTAGTCACTATTTAATGAAGGATGACATCGATACAAAGTGGTGTTGCCCAAACGGAAGGCCATCCGCATCCAACATAGGTCAACAATTTTTATACATCTGAAGGTGGTTAACTTAATGGACTGCGAGGAGAGATAAAAGCACGCAGGACGCATACGGGTTGTTTGCAACACTGATGTTCTCCACAGGACTAATAAAATACCAAACAAGACAAGAAACCCATTACGTATGAGTCTTGCAATAACACTGACCATATAACTACACACAATTCAGCATAACGAAAACAGTTAAAATGCAAGATACAGCACAACACCAAATATAAGCTTGTTTTAAAAATGTAGCCTTAAAAAGCCGTGCTTTGACCTGTTCTTCAAACAGTGTTCAAGTGATGCAATTCGGTAAAACGATCTCCTTCTTAGACTATTTCTTCCGAAGGTCTGGTAGTATTGATGTCAATTAGTGATGTAAAACGTGACGTAGGCAACATTGTCGCATAAAACACTGTGCTGAAGTGCGATAACTGTTCGTTTGTTATTCTGTTGCGAAATTGGCCTATGTATTCATTTTTCACTCCTGTATGGGCCTGTTTAGGCTCACAGTATCCAATAAATAATTCAGGCAAGGCATAGTTCATACGTCCTCGGAACATCAGCAGTATGTTTTCCCCTAACTCATTACGAAGTATGCTTAACTTCTTCAACTTCTTCAATTTTTCTTCAAACAAAATTCACTTAGCTATGTGCAGGGGCGAAGATTGCCTGATAGTTTTAGATTGATTAATTTATTCGTGGTATAGTGTAGTACCCAGTGCTGGACAATATCGAAGATACATGTACCTTCGATGCCATCTTACATACTACTTGGGTATCTTGTATCTGTATCGCGATACATCTCGCAAGACGTGTATCAGTATCTGTATTTCTGATACATTGAAGAATGTATCGTGTATCTTAAAATACAAGATACTGCGATCGCAACACCGCGGTTCGAAACAATAAACGTTGGTTGAACTCCGCTTCTCAAACTGATACTGCTCCCACTCAGCCACCAGACTAAAACTAAAGACAATGGCATTATTTTATCTTTCCAGAGTTTTCCAGCGAGGGCAGGTGATGAGCTCTGAGCGTCCCTACTGAGGGACCAGAGTCACGTGGTGGCGCTCGCGTAGTCTCGACAAACGCGCGAACGCCTACGCCAGGAGACATTTTGTTTTCACGGTTTCTTTTTTTTAGTTGTGTCAGTGCTATGGAACTTGGCTATTAGCTACTATCCTGTGCCACGTACTCCAGTGCGTGCGGTGTCTTTTGCACAAATTCTGATGCCGCTGTAGTGTCGTTATCGAAGTTTCTCTTGCGTTGTGCGTCGTTACGAAGTCTGAAGAATGCAAGAAAAGAGGTTGCTTTGCGTCTCGTGGCTTTCACACATCGGCGATTTGAAGGACTTTGTCGATGCAAGTTTCACTTATATGCACTGTGATTGACTTATATGCAAATAAGATTCTAACAGCTATAACACCACAATTACCGATGCCGGATTTAACAGAACAAGCATTCACTTAACAGAAGCTATGTTGGCGTCTACGTCTCCTTTTCTCTTATAGATATTTTTCCACGTGACCACTTAATTGTGTTTACGTCTGTGTTATTTGTGTTTTTTTATCTATTTTCTTTCCTCTTTCTTGCCCCCTATCATCCTTTCCTCTATGTTTCCCCTTTCCCAAATCAGCAGAGAGAAGAGAAAGAGCAGAGGAAGGCAGGGAGGTTAACCAGAAGTTTGCATCCGGTATGCTACCCTGCACTGGGGTTGGGGAATAGGGGGTTGAAAGCGAGAGAGAGAAAATAAATAATAAGAAAAAAAAACAAAAAAAACCAGTCACAACCACACACACACAAGAGCGTTCCGCTCAGAGGCGCTCTGACAGGCCAGTGGATCGCAGGAAGGCGAGTAGTGCTTGTAAAGCCTTCTTCTGCGACGTTATGTCCGGACGATGGCGTAAAAGTCTTTCTTCTGATAGAGGCTGGTCGTCTATCTTGTTGAGAGCATGGCAAAGAGATTGTCTCCGTGTTCTATACTTCGGACAGTCACACAGAACATGCCGAATCGTTTCTTCGTCGCCGCAGTGTTCACAGGCGGTGGTGTCGGCCATCCCTATGCGAAATGCATACGCGTGGGTAAACGCGACGCCCAGCCATAATCTACAGAGAACGGTAGCGTCACCTCGGCGAAGTCTTGATGGCAATCGAAGGCTTAACGTTGGATCAAAGGTGTGTAGTCGTGCATGCATGAAATGCGGCTCATTCCAATTTGACATGGTGCATTGGCGAGCGAGCATGCGGAGCTTCCGAGCAGCGTCTGTCCTAGAAAGAGGTATCGACAGGTCGCGGTCCTCTGTATGGGCTGAACGGGCAGCTTGATCGGCCCGTTCATTGCCGATAATCCCACAGTGACCCAAATGAGCAGGCAGGCGTTGTGCCCCTTTAGGTGGCAGTTGTCACCGTGTTCTCTCCCTATTTCCTTTGTGCCTTCGTGTTTTCTATGTGTTCAAACCAAATAAATAATAAATAATTCAATGAGTTTTGAAAATCATAATTGGATTGTTAGCACAAGTTCTTTCTAAGCTGTCCTTTTCTATCCCATACATTACCTATGTATCTGTATTGCTTTTTTCGGGTCTGCTTACGGCAATATATCTTTAATGTGCTAGCAAGGTAAGCTCTCTGCTTTATTCTTACCTTTAGCTATCTGCGTTATTTCTGCTACTGTTTACAGACTTATATTCTACTTAGGTTTACTGTTATGTCAAGGCGGGCTACATTGACAACAAATATATAATAATCTGCGCCTGCTTGGAGTAACAGAAGTTCTGCTTGCTGCTTAGTAAAATAGCGAAATTTAGTTTTCATGATAATAAAGTAAATTATTAGAAGCCGTCTAAAAGGTGTTAGCAAAGAAGTTGTAGAAACATTGTTATACAAAATGCTCCGTTTCTTTTAATGAGCGTCTCAACGAGTCGGTTTACGCTATTTTACATAGGCACTGAACTTTCTGTGGTCTTACCCTAAATGCCTAATTTTCATGGCTATTAGGGATTACCCGCCGTGGTAATCCAGTGGTTATGGTGCTTCAATGCTAACCCGTAGGTCGCGGCGGCCACAATTCGATGCCCTTGTGCCTATATTTAAGTTTTATAACCCCACGTGGTCGAAATTTCCGGAGCCCTCTACTATGGCGTCTGTCATTACCGTATCGTGGTGCTGTGGGACATTGAACTCAATAATTATTATAAGCTCTTGGGTGTGCCGCCTGTACCATGTTCCTATACTTATTCGCTGTGTTTGATACAGAACCGCTTTTCTATTTTAGTTAGTTATATTTGTTTTTCTTTTCTAGTCTGCTCTATATATTTATACTGTTACTAATCACCACGTAATGGGAGCTTCAGTGGCAATATAGTGTGAATAGCGGCGGTGTCCTGCGGCACTTCATGTAACTATAGAACACGTCTTACACGTTTTCTGGGCTGAAAATGTTCTCATGAAAGAGAAATTGTTCTCTCATAAAAGAGATGTCTCATAAAAGAGAAATTGTTCGAAGATCGAGCATTACTCAGTACGTCGCTAACGAAGGCTTTACGCCAGCAGATAAGTAGGATATAAAAGTAATTGCAGTTTTATGTCCTCAACGTAAACAAGATGCGTCGCAAAGAATGTCGCTACCAACATTCTCGCTGATGTACACCTGTCCGGTGATCGGGTATTGCGACAACCGTGATACGCTTACGGGAAAGGTAGAACTTAACAACGGTATATGCACCATTGAGCGGAGGCATCTTATTGAAGATGGCAGCCCGCTAGCTGGTCGGCAAGCAGAGCATCGACTCCACTCGATTACAAAAGCGGCAGGCAAAAACCGTTATCAGGGAAGTGTATAAAGAGCTGTCATGGTAAGCAGCTAAAGCAACCCCAATAAGTTGTTTCGGAACAAAAGAAATATACCTTCAGCAAGAAATAAAAAACTTTTGCGATACTAACAGACATTTCATTCAAATAAAACAAAATTGGTCGCAGTTATTAAACATTCAAGCGAACATTTTTGTGCATCGGCGTTGGGTGCTGCCTTACCATAAATACCGATTTATAATAACAAATTTCCGAATGTGTCGAAGTATCTTAAGATATAATTGGAATGTATCATATCGGATACAATCGGCGTTGTCGTATCTTGCATCTGTATCTCAAATGCTTCTTGCCTGAGTATCTTGTATCGTATCGCGTTAGAATTTCGAAGTATCTTTGCCCAGCCCTGGTAGTACCTAAAGTGCGGAGTAATTCTTTAAGTTTAAAGAATGTTCATAATTGCTTCCTTAGCAAAGGAGAATATTCGCAATGTAGCCGACAAAATCTGTAGTAGCAAGTAGTTCATAGTCTTTAATTCACCGCAAGTAATGGAGTAAGACTTTCAGCGTAAGCAGCGCTTGCAATACTTTGTTTAACATGTCACAATTGTTGCGACCCAGTCCACAACAGCTGTAATAGCATCAGACATTTCATAACTTTTCTAGCCGAGCTCTATGAGCAGCATGCAGAAAATAAGCAATATATTTTTTTTTCTGCAGGAACGTGAAGGAACGTGAACTTTACACTGATGGCCACGCTACAAGAAAGGCGCTACAACTGAAAGCTTGCTTGCCAAATGTTACGGCATTGCAACATAGCTTGCCTCTTTCACAGCCGTTCGCTAATTCCTCGAAAAGGAATTTCTGTGGCATGAGCTGCGACGATGGATAAGCTGACGTCATTGACCTAGGCAATGCCGCATGTGGCAGCGTACCTTGCGAAATCGTTAACTTGACACAAACTATGTAATGCGGCGGGAGTCACGGTTGAAACAACTCAGAAAAACGAAAATTGCGTAGCTGCACGAATATCGCTGAATATTGAGTCGTCGTGCGCTCTTAAAATGTCTTGATCAAATACCATCAAATAAACTCGCAGCGCTGGTTTCCTGCCGATAACACCCTCATTTGAGGAAGTAATCGCGTTTAGATGGTGCACTGAGCACCCCTTGTGGGCTCTACCCAGATGCATTGCGGCGGGTGGGGGTTGATGTTTAAGTTTTCCTTAATTTCACAGGGAAAGCTAGTATGAGACCACAAGAACACTCAATTTTCGCGCCGTAGTTGTCCGCCACCGCCGCCAGTGTCTATAACCCCTATCGCACAAAATGAGAAGAAAAAAATCGCGCCATCTCCCACTAAAGGGGACCATGAGGCGATGCGAAGCAGTGTTTCGGCATGTAGAGCCCGCGTTTCAGAGGTGGAGTGGTGAGGGGGAAAGTGGAGAGGGGAAGTGGAGAGAGGAATGGAGAGGGGGAGGGGAAAGGGAAGGGGAGAAGTGGTGTGGAGAGAGAGAGGGCGAAAGGGGGAGGGGAGAGGGAGAGGGGGAAAGGGGGAGGGGAGGGCGGAGGGGAAATTGGAGGAGAGATGGGAGGGGAGAGGAGGAGGGGAGAGGGGAAAGTGGAGAAGGTATGCGCATGCGCAGTAAGGGTGGTCACGCCGCACACCACCACCACCACCGGATTGAACTCCGCTATAAGATGCTTCACATCTAAAAATGAAATGAGAATTTAATATCCAAGATCGGATGGCATTTCAACCGGGGCCCTCTGCGTTGCAGTCGAGTATTTTACCACAGAGCCACGCCGGTGCTCGACACTCCCTCGCAAATAGACCCTATGCAGGCGTCATGTAGCGCAAGGAATCGTGTTCGCAGATGTAATATAGCGTGGTAGAAGAATGAAATAGCAACCAGGCGTCACAAAATGCGAATTATGTTAACGAGAAGGTCGTTTATTGCTTCCAAACCATTACAAAGGGCTTAGACGTAATTCTTCTTCGTCGTCATTGGCCACAGAATCAACAAAGTACACATAATACTTTGCAGATATGTGGCGAGTGCCTCGCTTCTCCGCAAAATGACGAATAATGGTCTAGTGGATGCTTGCCACCTTCATAAAAACTATGATGGTTTATGCCATAGTGGGTACCTTGCAAGCGTACTTGTATTAGTTGCCTCAAGAGAGTTCACAATGTGCTCTAGAAAGGCCGCTCTTCCTGCTCTCGCTGTGACTGTACTGCGTGTTCTGAGCAGGCCTGGCGTTATTTTAAAGTTTGTGAGTGTGTAAATGCATATGCACAAATGCAAACAAACAAATACATATGAAAAAGGTCCTAGACGCACGCGCACACAGAGTGTTTAAGGTCGCTTGCGTCATATACCCGAGTTGTGTGTCTTGTGCGTAACAGCTACGGTAGGTATATATAATTTCCTGAAGGCATCGAGATGATTCAGAAGAGTGAAAGTTTCAGCATGCTATTAATTCATCGAGATGCAGAGGGTACACAATCAAGGTGGAAAATCAAATAATTACCCAAGTTTTTCGCAGCAATATGTCAACTGCATAATTTGTGTCAGTTTATTCCGTTTACAGGCTGTAGGAAGAAATTCTGAGGATGGCAACAGCGTCGCGGGATGTTTTCGAGATGAGCAGACGAATGTACAAAATTATAAAGGTCTTCCTGTCATCATTGCGTGTCACACTGCGAAGGCATGAAAATATAAATAAGATTTTAAAATATTTGTGCCTCGCAAAACCACTAACTTAGAGGCTAACTTTCCGTATATACGCTAAAATAAATAGAATGATGATCCCTACACTTTTTTTTTAAATTAGGAGTTGAGTTGAGTTGAATAAACTTTATTTGTCCAACGGTTGTTATTGTGTCCGGGACTTGGGTGCCAGCGATCCACAATTCGAGAAGCATCTTCCGAGGTCCTCGGCGACGGCCCTGGCCCGCTGGACGGCCCACTCCTGGTCTTCAAGGGCCTCGCTGAGAAGGGCGGTTCGCCATCGCTCAGCAAGGCGCCCCGCTTCAGAGGGTCCTGCAGCTGTCCTCCTCTTTCCGCGGAAAAATACGTATTTTCTTCTTGCGCAAGTGATGCCAGTCTGAACGGTCAATTTTATACCGTAGACCTGCTCTAACTGACACAGGTTGTTTTTAAGTACTCTTAACATAAAAAAAAAGTCCTTGAGAAACCATCTGCCGAAGTCGGGCAAAATTTTTGCGATGAAATTCAAATCAATGGTGTGGAGCTCTGTGTTTTTACGACAGAAAAAAAAAACGTTTAAGAGAATGGAACTTTGGACAAGTTGGTTTGCATTCATTACACGAACAGCACAGCATGTACATGCATATACATGCATATACATGCATATACATGCTCTAGTTTCGCTATCACTCTAGCTTTCGGTTTTACATGTCACGTGTCTTTCTGTACTTAAGTATCTGTTCTTTCGAATAAAATTCTCAGTTGCGAGTCAGCGCCCGTCCCGCTGCTTCTTTCATTCTGTCCTTGTGTTGCTGCGCTGTTTTTATAATGAACACAGAAAAAAAACACGGCACATGTTTTCAGAGTTGATCGTCTTCTCTGCGTTCATGATTTCTCTCTTCGTCATCAACTTTCCCGTCCTTGAAAAAACAAGCTGCTATGAAATAGCGTCATGGAGTAGAACACTGGCTGTATGCCTCGACGAGCATTGGAGTACTGTAATGCACCTCGCACATGTGGGTATGTGCGAGAGGGCACTGCGCGTGCTGATGACACTGAAACTGTCGAGCCGTCGTTAGGTCAGCTTTTCTTCGTTTAATCTATCCGTACAGCAACGCGTAGAGCCACACCTTATTTTCCTTGTATTTCATGGTGCAATAAAATTTTTCAAAGCACTGGCGAAAATTTTAAAACATCGCGTGTTTAATAACTCCCTGAGGCGCAATGTCCGCATATGTGGACGCAGCTTCTTTTTGCCAGTTCTTTACACTAGTGGCCAAGACAAAGAAAGACACATTGCGCATAGGATCAGTTAAACCTCCTTCATATTGAATGTGTCTGCACTTAACATATATGTGTTTCGTATGAACGCAGCTAATCACTTTGGTGAAGAAATTAGAATGTTGGAAGTGTCACGCACGAAGAGCAATGTCAAAAGACTGATATCAATCTAACTGAATGAGTGAGGCTTAATTCAATCTATTAAGATGAACAAAATTCGTAAAAACAGGAAGATGGCTTTCGCATTCGTGCCATCTTAGGCAAATGCACAAAAGACGCTGTGACTTTTGGTGCAGTGCTTGAACGAAGACATTGTTGATGGCATTGCAGCTCATTGGTAATATTAGCCAATACAAGCCAAGATTAGCTCACACCTTCATTTCGCCGAAACTGGTTTATCGTTCCGCGAACATATGTAACAGTGGTTGACGTTTGCCTATGACAAGGAAATATTAAGAATCATTTATGCATAGATGAACAACAATCGCCAGAGCCTCCTAATGTTGGCCATTTACCCATCATTGGCCAGGAAGAGAGAAACAACTTTTTTCTAATCCCATCTTAAGGAAAAGGACTGCGAGAAGGTGAGAGATCGTACTCGCGGTAGGCTCGCTCTACCACCTCAGGACATCTGAGGATAGCCTCCTGAAGATCAGGGTTGTAGCGGCGTATGGCGGCCTCCCAGAACCCCTAACTGCCTAAATATCTACGAAGGCTTCGGGGAGGGGAGTGATTCTGGCACTGCCTCAACCGAAGCTAAAGGTGTATTCACACGAGGCAGAAATCAGCGGGGGACACGGGGAGATTGCGGATCACGTGACCACGACGTCACAGATTAGTGAGTCGGCGCGACACCCCCGCGACTCCTCGGAGGACACAGGGACCTTTTCCCAGATATGGCGGAATTTCGGGCTCTTGTTTGGCCACATTGTTGCGCTTGCTCCTGCAGAGAGCGGCAGTGGGTGTCCATTCTGCAGCTGCAGGGTCGTCTGCAGCTTGTCGTCAGCAGCTCGTCAAACGGGTGGTACAAGCGACCGGAGTAGTCTAGTAACACTGGTCTCCCCCTCCGTACGCCTCGTCCGTGTGAGTGGGGGACATTTGTGGAGACTACTCCTCGCGAGCTGATGTCACTAGGCTCCGCCTTTATTCCCCGAGGATTTGTCTCCCGTCTGAATAACCCTTAAGCAGCGTTCAGCTCGGTAAGTATTTGGAGGGATATCATTGTCGAACAGTATTACTTTAGCTATCATGTTCTTAAAATCACCCAGTGTTAAACGGTGACTGTAGTCTGGGAGTATATGCGCTATGGCTAGACACAACCAATCACCGCTCGCTGTTGGCAACGCTAGCTATAATCACAGCTAGTTTTCGCAGAAAAAAGGGGAGGATAGAATTTCAGTACTACGACAAGCTCTCATATATCCTCTTGAGGTGCAACGTCCGCATCTATGTGAACGCAACTCGTTTTTGACAGCACTTTTGACAAGTGGCCAAGACAGAGCAAGATACATTTCCCATTGCCCATTGAACCTTCTGCGTAATCACTGTGTATTTCCTTAACCTCAATGAGCTGCAAATGATTGCCGCGTACCACTTCGGCGAACGCACTACGATGCCCGACGGCTCGGACGACGTTCCGCGTTCCAAGACGAAACTGAAAAGTGTTATTTTTTCTTGCTCTAAAAGAATACAGCCAAAATCAAACTGCGCATGCATTAAGCCTATGATTTGATTCTTTTTAGATGAAAACTGGTCATGACTGACAGCGGAACAATTGAACATTTAATTACGCACGCATTTGGACGAAATAATAAACCACACACAAAATACTATGTTACTTCATGTTCTTTCTTGAAGTGTACTACCGAGTGCCTTAGAATTATATATATATATATATATATATATATATATATATATATATATATATATATATATATATATATATATATATATATATATATATATATATATATAGTCCCTGCCGGCGGCAAGTCATCTTTTCGTCCACTTTACTTTCTTCACATTTATATTGTAAATACTACAGATAACACCCCCTATACTTTCCTTGGCGTTATTGTCTGTTAGTTCTCATTAATATTGTGTCTAACAAAGATAAACGAGCCCTTAGAAATTATCTGCTTTCCTTCATTCATAGCGAGGGTCTCGTCCTGGCAGACTTAATGCCTTCAGGTGGTATGCGAGGGATTATTGGTCAGCTGCCAGCTCGTAAAAGGATCACGTGCTACGTGACGCCAGTATGCAAAAAAAGAATGTTACACACTCGCCGCCATGGCTGCGATTGGCGCTGACTAACACTGCTTGGTTTAAATCAACATATATACCCCAGAAAGTGGACGGGAGGATGACCGCTGCCGTAGCTCAGTGGTAGAGCAATGGACGCGTTATTCGAAGGTCGCAGGTTCGGTCCCTGCCGGCGGCAAGTCATCTTTTCGTCCACTTTACTTTCTTCACATTTATATTGTAAATACTAGAGATAACACCCCCTATACTTTCCTTGGCGTTATTGTCTGTTAGTGCTCATTATTATGTCTAACAAAGATAAACGAGCCCTTAGAAATCATCTGCTTTCCTTCACACACACACACATATATATATATATATATATATATATATATATATATATATATATATATATATATATATATGTCATGATCAGCCTGTCTACGCCCACTGCAGGGCAAAGGCCTCTCCCATGTTCCGCCAATCAATCCGGTCCTGTGCTTTCTGCTGCCACGTTACACCTACAAACTTCTTAATCTCATCTACCAACCTAATTTTCCTTTCTTCTTCTTGATTTCAACTACGATATCCTTAACTCCCTTTTGTTCTCTCACCCACTGTGCTCTCTTACTGTCTCTTAAGGTTACCCCTATGATTTTCCTTTCCATTGATCGCTGCGTCGTCCTCAATTTAAGTGGAACCCTCTTTGTAAGTCTCCAGGTTTCTGCTCTGTAGGTAAGTACCGGTAAGATGCAGCTGTTATATACCTTCCTCTTGAGGGATAGTGGTAGGCTACCATTCATGATTTGATAATGCTTGCCGAATGAGCCAAATCCCAGCCTTATTCTTCTAGTTATTTCACTCTCATGGTTCGGCGCCGCGGTTACTACCTGCCCTAAGTAGACACCCTACTGAAACGATCCGTATATGCGGATCCGTACATACGGAATTATTGGAATATGGAAAGCCGCATGATGCGGAATCCGCATCTTACGGCAAGCTGTATCGTGCGGAAAGATGCGGACATCCCCAGCTTATGGAAAGTGCCATATCGTGCGGAAAGATGCGGACATCCCCAGCTTATGGAAAGTGCCATATCATGCGGAAATATGCGGACAACAGCAGCTTACGGAAAACCGCATAATGCGGAAATCATGCAGCTATCTGCCGCATTATGCGAAAATCAGATGGACGTCCTAGACCTCGTGGAAAGCAACATAAGAGGCAGTTGGCCATTCACGTTATTTGTAAAGCTGTACTGTGTAGAAATAGTGTGAATATTTCTGTCTTAATGTTGCATGAAGGTGAAATATGATTGCTATATCTAGATACAGCCTTGATGAGCAAACAAAGGCTTTTAGAAGAAACAAATGTGTTAATAAGCTACTGAATTAATATGCTGGACATCATAAGCTGCAGTCATACTGCAACCAAATAATGCAGGGTTTTATGTAATAGAAAAAACACCAGCTAAAACTCTCCCTGCTTAGGACGGCATAAAATTTAGCTTTTGGTAAAATTCAATAAAATTAGTCTTCGCATAAAGAAAGAATTTACATGCTCTTCAAAACCAGCCCCGCTGCAAGGACTAAAACTTGTTTTATATAGCACGTTCTAGCTGTGTCAATATGCATACCTCAATTGACTGTTCAAATGAGGTCACCTTGCACCATCACTTCACGAGTTGTATCTCACCCATGGAAAGATGGTGCAAAACAATGTGCAACAACAGGAATTTAAAAATGAAAACTTTATAATGAATAAAATTAATATTCATGCCGTTTTGAAAGCCTCACAGTGGAATCATTTCTTAAGGACTTTAAGCAGGTCCCCCAAATGGCGATTGAGATTCCGGTGGCGCTGTGCCTCCAGGACGTTGCTTGGATGCGCCTTGAGGTGTTCTCCGTAGGCATCTGCATGCATAAATCATAAACACATGATGTCAGACGCACATGTAAGCAGCTTAGTTCACATGCAGAAGAAATAACGCACAGAATGATGCTGAAAAAGAAATGCACATACTGCTTTTTTATGTATTTGTGTGAATAGAAAAGGAAAGTGCACGAGTGAGCTCCAGCGCATGCAAAAAATGTAATGGCATGCTTATTGCATGGAAAATAACTAGGTGCTTCTTACTATTTTGAACATATTTATGTGTAGTAAATCTGTTGAAATCTCATTACGTAAAACTTTGAATTTTAAATGTCTTCTGTATACTAACAAAAACTTTAAGTATTGCCAGTAAAAGCCCTAAATGAGCATTTAGTAATGTGTACATGTGCATTTACTTCCCTTAAACTTTAGTTTGTCTGCAATAATACCATCTTGAACAGCTTTGTAACATGAAATGCTGCAAGTTATGAAGCTGAAAAAGCAGCACACAAGTAGGCAGGTCTGTGCCAGCCAGACCAAAACAGCCCACCAAACAGAAATAGGCATAAGTGAACGGCAAGCTTTAGAATTAAATCAATTCGTGTTATAAAAAAATTGAATACAACTGCACAATGTGAAGCATTCTCTATCAAAAGCATAATAGCACCATTATAAACAAAGGTAATTTATTGGCATACTCAAGACATATAGAAAGTGAATTGCAATTGAGCTGGAAGAGTATGGTAGCATAGGTGATTTCCCCTACACAAAATCAAATTTATTATGTGAACTCTGGAAATTAGAAATCAAAATTATCACACTGTTGGAGACTTGAAAAACCAAAAAGTACTTGCGTTCATGAACACTGATGATATATCCAATAGAAAGATCGACTAGAGAAATATTTAACCACCTATCCACAAATTTCTAACACACCCCTAGAAAATACCTAATCGGCGCTTATGACACAGCAGTGTAATGTCATTGTTACAGAAATGACATGGAATAGCACCCCGCTCGAGCACAATGAGAGACTAATCTTCAAACTCAATTACGCAGAAAAAAACAAAGCACGAAGCAAAGCAAAGCAACGGACATCTGGCAACCTAATGCCATCGCAGGACGGGAAGTTCAGAGTGCGCATTACAAGGGAAGAACGATAATAAAATTTGGTTGACAGAATTAGTGCTGCAGTCGTAATGCAAGTAAGTGCAACATCTGGTTAACCCTAACCAGCATAGGAAGAAAAATTACAACACTGAATCCCGTGATCAAAGGCCACGAATGCTGTAAGGACTGTCTGTGGAATGACAAGAAACATTTCAAATGGCTACAATAAAAAATTACGTTTAGTTATATTTCCTTTTAGCCAGTATCTTCAACTTTTCAATGTAAACATGTGCCCCAGTCTAAGGTGTATAAAATATTTATGTACACTTCACACCATTTATAACGCAATCGTTCACAGTGCAGGACCGGTTATAATGCAGTTTTTTCTGAATTCAGCATACCCTCCCATAAAGCACCACGTATACACGCATGCCGCTTACTGTGCAGTCCCCCCACATGAAACATCGGCTATAAGGCGGCTGCTGCAAAATTCTCAGAGACTCGAAGCGAGTGCGCTTCGGATCAGCCTGGGAGAGAAGAACCACAGCGTTATGGAGGATGAGATGCAGAGCGAATGAACAGGAAACAGTGGAAGAAAAAAAAAAGAAAAACAAGGGGGGCATCATGGTGTGAAGAGGGGGAGTGATTGCCTAGGCAACAGAAAAGCCTTTGCTCCCTTTGCTCTGGCTGCTTGTTGTGTGTGTGCTGCGCTCTGAAGGGCCACCCGTGTCTGCATGAAGTGCACGTAACTGCTGTTTGGCTCTTCGGTTTTCTGTCGGGAAAACAGTCTCATCGTAGAGTGAGATCTTGTGCGTGCAACCTCTATTCCCCAGCAAGTGATAATGTTTTGAGACACGACAGAGCTTTTGCCTTTGCCACCAGCAGGTGGACTTACAAGCTTGGAAGACTCTTTCAGGATAGTTGGCGTGACTTTCCTGATCGCGGACCGGAACTTCGTTTCACACCTGCTGCCCACTGTTTAGGACAGGAGTGCAACATCTTCTACGCCCGATATCCGTGTTGTTTGGGGCAAACTCCCGCAAGCTAGGCCTAACGAGCACTAGCTTCCTAGTTGTTAGTGTCTGCAGACAATCAAGGTTATGGTTTGGTGCCGAGTGAATGAAACGTTTTGGAGTTGTTGCAGTCAGGAGTGACTTAAAATCTTCACCGAAAACTAGGGAGTGCATGTGCAATACTAGATTGGTGGTTCAAGGTTGTCACTGTTTTTTGGACATCGCCCCCGAAATTTCAATAGCCTTTCCCCGTATAGTTTCTGGCCAGTGTTGTACCACAGCGAAGTTCGCATAAATGTGGAGGTCTGAAGAGTCAGTCAGCGGCTTTCCGCTACGGCACTCTTTCTTTTTGTTTTCTTGTTTCTGCGTTCACTATGTCGACACTGCAGGTCCGCAGACGTTAACCTTTCAACATTGACAACTTTACGCCCAAGTTGCACGCCTAGATAGTCGGAATCATGCGGGTGCCTGTTGGTCATGTTTTTCAGATGTACAGCTTTTCACAAATGTTGTTTTGTTTACAGGGCAGTACCACTTATAGTGCAGATATTTGCGACTCTGGCAACTTGTTATAAGCGGTCCATGCTGTACATGGTTTATTCATTGAATGTGCTGATATGTTTTTTTTTGC
This sequence comes from Rhipicephalus sanguineus, assembly GCF_013339695.2. Classification (NCBI taxonomy): domain Eukaryota; kingdom Metazoa; phylum Arthropoda; class Arachnida; order Ixodida; family Ixodidae; genus Rhipicephalus; species Rhipicephalus sanguineus. The sequence continues at coordinate 71,299,821 of NC_051183.1, read as the reverse complement.
AAATAATGGCCATTTACGCATCATTTATCTGCAACGAGACCGTTTGACCAGTATGCCACTGCATCTGATTCACTGGATGTGACTGATGGATTATGTAGCATTCATGAAGCAACGGATACCCAATTTTTCACCATACATGCTGACCCACCAAGGTGCTAATGATAACAAGGCCAGGCATACATGCAGGGCCTCCCGTGAGTAAAATTTCAGCATTTAATCTATGCTAGGCTCATTTGTGCTCTCACGCCCGGAACAAAACTCAAGTATAATGCAAAATTTTGGCAGCTCTAGAAGAAAGTGATATAGCGAATTTTTCCTGATGCATCTGAACATTTACCGAGGTGACAAAGCTACAGTAGTCTGTGGCGGCAGCCACAACCATGTTGAAACTTCTGAACAGGTGCACCACTTGGGGCCACTAACAGCACCGGTGCAAAAGTCGACACTACCTGGCTAGAGAAATTACCACACTTGTCACCCCTATTCTTTCTAGCCACCCAGGCTGAATCTCACCCACTATTCAGCACGTGTGACAGGACAAAAACAAAACCATCCAGGCACTCACACTGTAGAGCATGAAGTTCCTCTCGGGCTGGTCACCTCCTTTCTCCTTGATGAAACAGCAGCATAGTGCACTGGCAATGCACTACTGGAGCAAGTTTTCAATGCACCACAGTGTCCTTCCTGCTTGTGTCAGAGAGAGCTTGGGGTCCTTGGTCTCTTCTGGAGACCACTGCCACTTCTGGTTTTCTGCTTAAGATCAACCTGCACAAGGTCGTAGATAAGGTCTTTAGAATTGTAAATTATAATATCCGAAATTCTGCAGCAAAAGAAAACACTCCCATTTTCCAGAAGGCATACTGAGGCATCCCTTCTTAAAGTTAAGGTCCTGCATTCGCAACCTCTATTTTAGTTCTTTTTTTTGAACCTGCGCTTGACTTTGAAGGTGTTAGTTCACTGCGCACTGTATGTAAAAAAAGCTCATCCAGCACAACCACAACCCTAACTGGACAGGCAGGCAACGTTAGCTGGATGCTCTGGATGGCTTCTTTAATGAAATGGCTTACGTTGACACTGATGGTGGTACTACACTGAAAAATAAGCAAAGATTTATTAATCACTAAAGGGACCGACAACTGGCCAGAACGTGTGATTAGATCCTGGCGGAAATAAAAAGATCGTGAATTGCAGGGCATGCTTTTCGCAATTTGAGTAAGATTACATATTTAAATTGCGTTTAAAGGTAAAAAAAAACAGTATGCCATGCATCCTAGCAGAAATTGCCTGATGATGTGTTATCGAGTCGTTCTGTTTGCTGTACATAGTTTGATGCTTTAATGTGCACCATAATTAGTGCTCAAAATTACACTGTATTATATTATAACCTATCCCCGTCCTATTCTGTGCTGCTTACTAGGCAAAGGAGTTGATGCTAATAAGCAGCGTTGGCTTCGTGTAAACTAGTGGGACATGTCGAGCCATGGCACACGCATGCGGAATGCACGCATGTGCACCAAACTGCAGTGCATAAACTCGTACCGCTGTCGTGTTGACCTCCCACTGTTTGCCGCCTGTGTTGTGTGTACACAACTTCATAGTAGCCACAGATCCAAAAATTCTGAAAATGTTTCACAGCACTTTCAGCGTTACTATTCCATTATTAAGACAGTGACTAGTTAGCTTTCCAGTGAACTAAAGAGAACAAGTACCACAAGAATTGTTTGTCAGTCCCTTTAATTGTTTTATGCTTTGAGCCATGTTAATATGTTAAAATGAGTGTCCTGCTTAACACAATCTGCTCTGCATGAGCTGAATTGTGAAATGGGGACCTATGCTGGAAAACACGCAGAGCTCATGCCAAATATTTTAAGTGAACTTAGTTTTGTGTTGAACCTCCTTGTGCAATTTTTGTATTTCTAGCCTTGCTCATTGCATGTTTTTCGTACTGCTATAAGACCTGTAATGTCTAGCTTATGTAATGCTGTGCGAAAATGAAATTCAAGATTGCTCAATTCAAAGCTAACCAAGTGTGTTCAGCACCACTTCCTGTATCCCTTTCTCGTATGCCGACCGCGGGGGCGGGGGGGGGGGGTACTGCGATAGCAATTATATGAACAATGTCAGCGGGATATTGCGGTCGCCGCTGATCTGTACACAGTCCAAACCGATAACATCGCTTACGCATCGTCTTTTTCACGTGCGAGAAAAAAGCGCTAGCGCTAGGGACGAATGCGGTTGAAGCAGAGATGAAACGACCCGGCCGTCACCGTCGCGCGAGGCCTGTCGTCGCTTGCTTACCAGTTATTTCGTCGGGCAAAGGACTATAAGGGGCACCGTTGAGACGGGGACGGTCGCGAGCGCTGGCGAACGCGCTATCTCGACAGACATCGGTAACGGCTACCATTTTAAGTGCTGGACTGCGGCGCAAAGTGCACAGCTACTTCATGCGCAATGAAACTGAGTTGAACCTTTCTCCCATCGTTAAAAAAAGAAGAATCCTTTCTACTACGTGGCCAGACAACTTTGCTCATGTGGCCAGACAAAGCACTGGACGCGCGGGGCAAAACTGGATTTCCGGGAGATTTTCCTATGACCCGTACAACCGGGAGAAACGCTCAAAATCCAGGAGTCTCCCGGGTAATCCGGGAGACTTGGCAGGTATGCCTTGTCACCAAGAACTTGAAAGTACATTGCGGAAACAATGTAAAATAGTCACAAATACATTGCTGTCGAAGCATGAGGATGCAAATATAAAGCAAATAGAAGTGCCACTTTAAATATTACAGGCCACACAGTGCACGATGACAAATTGATAAATTCAAAGTGAAAGGCACGCGCTTCAAGTGGTGCTGCCATGTTTTCGTTTTCCTTGCTCTGCTACCACCTTACTTTACTCACCCAACACGTGTGCAGAGATGCCATGAAAACACCAAGCAGCTGATGCAACATGGATGAACACATCTTCAGGAATTTCCGCCCTTCCTACTGGCAAAGCCACCCTGCAGCCTCCACAGTGCTGCAACCAATTTGTGAGATGAGCATAGTTTGCATAATGTTTTTCAGTCACAGATATACATGCAAGACACAGAAGCATTCTATAGGGAGCTTGCACCAATGGTGGCAATGAGGTACAACCCGTTTTGTTGTCACAGCCAGATGAGCTGGCAATCGGGGAAGCGCGTGCAGTTGTGGGTTGTAGTAGTTGCATGCGAAGTACGGCAAAGTTACAGTCACAGAAAGATGGTTGCAACGTCTTCAAGATGCCGAAGGTGCGCCTCAGCGAGTACAAGACTAAGGAACTATCAGAACAGTACCAGAGTGGATGGCTTTAGCGCATAGGCAACCCTGACAAGCATCACGTATGTCCTCATTGCTTCCTTTTAGGTAGCCAAATCATGCTTGGCTTTCGTTAGCTCTGTTTTGTCCACTTACACACAAATCATATTAGGTTCTGCTGCGACGATGCAGGACCATTGTGGCTTCATGTGTAAGGTCCCTTTTTAACGAGGCATTCACTGTTTCTGCAACTGGGTACAGATGAAATAAAACAATAATAAAATTAATATTTACCAGGAGTTAGAGTGTCCTTATAACTTGCTCATGTCATGACCACAACGCTATCAGCCCCAACTTTTCTCGTAGGCTTGTGTAACTAGCCGCTTCTCACAATGTTGTGGCCTAGAGCCGTTTATGACTTCACTGCTGCTGCATGACAAAGCTCGACAAAACATAAGACAAGTAATTCGCAAATGTCCGAGGCGTCGACGCGTGGCCACAAGTTTACGTACATGATGCAGTCGGCTGCATGAAGTGCGAACGGGTGAGCATAGATGGCTTTTTTCGTTGTATCGTAAGGATCCTTCCAGAAGAGTGCTGCTGAGTACATATTTACTGACCTCGTGCTCCTTGCTTGGAACTACTGTCAAAGATTGCAACCTCAATGTCATCAAGGAGATCACACTAGTATGTACTGTACTTGCGCTTCTTTCCATGAAGCTACCGCACATGCTCCCAGAAAAGCTTTGCGAAGTCCCTAAAGAGACCGAAACGTTTCGGTAGCTTTAGGGACCGAAACAGAGAAACTCCAAAAGCCAAGCATAGTTTACCTACCAGAGAGAAAGTGCTAAGGATAGACGTGATGCTTGTTGGGACTGTCCTGTGCGTAAGCCATTTACCACGACACTGCTCAAAATAGCTCCTTGGTCTTGTGCTCGTTAAAGGAGTACTGACACTATTTTGAGACATCGAAAAAGGGACATTTTTTGTTTCTTCCATATGCAGCGTCAACGCTGTCCACACACCCGAGTTGAATATGTGTAAAATATTCTAATTTGACTTGGAAGTTTTCGTCGCTGAGCATCTGCAAGCCAGCCCCACTGCAATGGACATTATCCCGACGAGTCAAGACAGCTCCCCTGAGTTAGCGAGTTCTGCATCCTGCATGCAGCCTAAATCACAGAAATCACTGTCAGGGCCACTGGACGACAATTTGCTCATCGTTGCTTACGTGCACAACGAGCAGATGACGGTTTTGCCCCTAGTACGTCGCAAGTTTCTGTATCCCCGTGACGTCACACTGCTATGAAACGTCACTGAGAAGCCGCCCCCTCGATATCGAAACCGAATGTGTCTTTTAAAGGTAGCAGTAATTAAAATATATACGATGCATTCCCAGGCACCACAATACTCATTTTAGGTTTCTCGACACCAGTATTTTTTTAGAGCAACAATACCAAATTTTTAAAATTCGTGTCAGTACTCCTTTAAGAGCACAGGGTAAGGCAAAATTTAAAAAAAAAATCACTTTTTTGTTGTTTGCAATTTGGGAAGTGTGTCCTTTTCTCCATATTTTGCATATTCGTGCTTTTCTTTGAATGTTTTTTTTTTTTGTAGCTGAGAACCTCATTTTCCGGAAGCAAGTAGTGAGTGAACACGCACCCAAGACAAGCGCCTCGTATGCACTCAGCGCTTACAGTCCATTTTCTGAAATTGTCAGCTAACTTTCTGCATGCCTAATTTTTCAGCAAAGACAATCCGAAGATGCTGTGTGCGTCTCTATTCACATTCTTGGTTCAGAGCGCGTCTATTCAAACAATTTTAGCTCCTAGTTTCATCACACCTTGTGTCTGTCGTGCCAATCGATACGTTGAGATGCTGAGGATAGAGAAAGCCTTCAGCGACAGTATATTTCGTGGCAACTAATTCAGTTGTCTTGCAACTGCGAATAAATGCTAGCGACGTACTGAGGTGCCGAACACTGAACCATCACACTCTTCATCATTGAATCCCACCCTTTTCAGCGTCCTTCAAGGCAACTCGCGCACAGGGTGACAACGGGTACGCTCTAATGGACATCAATATTATTTGTGATGCAATTAGACAGAACTGCGCATGCAAACTGTGTGGTGCAAGTGTTGAGCTAATCCGAATTGTGTCGCAAAGTCCTTGCACTTTGTTAGGCTTCAGAGTCTTAAACATTGCGACGATGGGTGCTTTTTTTTTCATCTAATGATGGCAGTATCACATGTGCCGAAATTCTGAAATCATTAGGACTGAAGCCTGGCCAAAGCACAGTAAATTTGCTGAAAGAAGTTGACCACAATCGACAATACATTGTGAATAGAGCTGCATAACAGCTCACATAAGAACTGCACAAGGGGACAAATTCGGCCTTGTTGGTAAGACGTTAGGAAAAATTAAATTTAGCGCAAAATGACACAAGGACGAGAAGGGAGGACACAACACGTGCGCTAACTTCCAACAAAATGGTTTATTTCAACCGAAGCACGAATATATGCAGTGGTGATGGTCAAACGCTACAGCCAGATGTCATGCGCAGAGAACTTTTTTGTCATTCTGATTTTAACAGGAGACGTGCAGAGAAGTGATATTTTCTTATCATAACCTTTTATACAAGCTATGCGCACCAACCACAAAACTAATCCATGTTCAAAAAATACAATTCTTCTTCTGTCGGAGACGGCGTGCTTACACAATCGCTACCCAACTTTGTGATTTGGGCAGCTTCTACTATTAGTCTTGTTAGTTCATCACGGTTGGTCAATAACACCTTGGTGTTCCCAAAACCCGGGGCGCACCCACAAGCTCTGCAATGCATCCTGAGCCAGCCATCGTTACCCTTCTTCACAAGGCTGAAGTGCTCTCGTAACCTGTCATTTAGACAGCGCCCCGTCTGTCCTACGTACTACTTTCCGCAAGAGAGGGGAATCTGATACGCCACCGCCTCTTTACAGTCCACGAACTGAGTCCTACGTCTTATCTTGCAAGCAGAGGCGTCTTGCGGTGCTGGACTACTCAGTCTGCAGGTAGAATTAAGCTTAATTCGATTAATTCTACCTGCAGACTGAGTAGTCCAGCACCGCAAGACGCCTCTGCTTGCAAGATAAGACGTAGGACTCAGTTCGTGGACTGTAAAGAGGCGGTGGCGTATCAGATTCCCCTCTCTTGCGGAAAGTAGTACGTAGGACAGACGGGGCGCCGTCTAAATGACAGGTTACGAGAGCACTTCAGCCTTGTGAAGAAGGGTAACGATGGCTGGCTCACGATGCACTGCAGAGCTTGTGGGTGCGCCCCGGGTTTTGGGGACACCAAGGTGTTATTGACCAACCGTGATGAACTAACGAGACTAATAGTAGAAGCAGTTGGGTAGCGATTGTGTAAGCATGCCGTCCCCGACAGAAAAAGAATTGTATTTTTTGAACATGGATTAGTTTTGTGGTTGGTGTGCATAGCTTGTATAAAAGGTTATGATAAGAAAATATCACTTTTCTGCACGTCTCCTGTTAAAATCAGAATGACAAAAAAAGTTCTCTGCGCATGACATCTGGCTGTAGTGTTTGACCATCACCACTGCATATATTTGTGCTTCGGTTGAAATAAACCATTTTGTTGGAAGTTAGCGCACGTGTTGTGTCCTCCCTTCTTGTCCTTGTGTCATGTTGCGGTAAATTTAATTTTCCTAATGCCACATAAGAAGCAAGGCAAGCAAGACTACAGGCTCCAAAGGGGAAAAAAATGACTTTGGCAATGATTACCAAGCTTGTAGGCACCAAATAAAAGTTTAACGTTGTTTGTGGCAAGAGATCGCCTTTAAGCTGTTTTCTTACTTTAACCTTGATTGACTTAAAACTATGTTTTTATTACTTAGCTACCATTATTTTCCATGTATTTCAACATAACCGTTTCATTATTTTTCTTTGTATTCAGCATAAGTGCACACAAATATTGTACGAGAATTGAAATTAGGCACTTACCTGTTTTTGCGTTACAAATTTTGAAAGATGCAAATTAACCCAAAATTTAGGTCCTAGTGGTAAAAAGTTCACTGAAAAAAGTAATAATCACCAGATTTTAATGAATCTGGTACAGTTTAAAGAGTGCCAAATTTTGAAAAAAATTATTATTGTATTATGTGGATAACTCTATTAGGTTTTGAGAAAAACTGCTCCTCGACGTGGTCAAAAACGCATGGTATGTATAGGGTTTACCGTGTGCCCTTCGGTGTGTTGTAGACGCAGCAACCATCTTTTTCGAACTGCAACTTCTTTGCCTTACTTTGGGTGCAACTTCTGCAGTAGAGTAGCTATATATGCTCGCTACAATACAAGGGGAACATATACCACACAGTGCATCATCGCGGCAGAACCTTTGAAGCGGGAGCTGCTGCCGCGTGCACTTTCCGGACTACCACCTCGACTGGCTATGACATCAAAATAGCCACCTATATCTTCCCACAGTGTAAGGTTCCTATAGGCACGCCGACATTTTTTTTAAAGATAGAACTCAAACAATGGTTAATGTTGCCCCCAGTGTGAAGTGTTCCCTAGCAGCAAGCAATGTTACCATAACATTCACGTAACTTTCTCAATGTGGCGGCGACAACGTGTCAACATTTGGTGCTACTACGGTTATTGCCAGTGCGCTGAGGAATTGAAATGTATTTCAAACACACCTGAATGAGTGGAAAGTAAGCATGCAGCGGTCTTTTGTGAGGTGTTCAATCTAACAGCATAGTTTGCTTTGCTAGAAAGCACGCCTATATATGCTTCATCTATTTTGATATGTAAGCTTGTGAGCACAACGAGAGAGAACACCGAATACACGTTTAATCAATGATTAACAATATAAATGTGACTTACTGAACAGCAAGAGATACCTTTTCACTTAAGCAATTGTTATGAATACTATTGCGCTTGCCAACTGCATATAGTCCAAAATAGTCGTAAAATAAGCCAGTTGGTATGGATGCATAGTAATGAACAGCACAAAGTATGAACGAGAGACAAAAGGAAGAACAATGCAGGACGAGCAGAGACTGTAAACTGAAAAATTTATTGCGCAGAACCTTGCCTAAATAACATTTGCCGCACACCTCGTGCAAATGAGGGTCCGGTTAGAAAAAACAAGTTACGAAATCAATGAACCTGTTGATTTTGTAACTTGTTTTCTAACGGACCCTCACGTGCACGAGGTGTATGGCTAATGCTATTTAGGCAAGTTCTGTGCAATAAATATTTCATTTGACAGTCTGTGCTTGTCCCGCATTGTTCTTATGTTTCCTCGTTCTTACTTTATGCTGTTCATTACTATGCTTTAGTCACTCTGACCTTTAAATGCTAACTTCAATGCTTACATTCGTATTGCTGACGACTGTACTGTAGCACAAATTGGGCAAAGAAAAGCATAACAAAGCCTGTTGCTAAGTATGCAAACATAGGTATTCCAGTGCAAAAAGACGCGGACAGAAGGGTGAGACGCAACTGTGTGCTGGTCCTGTCGTTACATGTCAACCTTCTGTCCTTGTCTTGTTTGCGCTAAACACCGCACAAGCCTGATGAGCTAGTCAGATGAGAAATTCTCCTGCATCGTACTATAAATCCTTGCTCAGCAACTCCAAGCACTGTGATAATTACACCACTGCCACACAGCAGCGTAATGTATTCTACTACATGCTGGCTGCACATTTATGTATAAACGCGAAACTCTGACAGAATATGAATATCACATTGTGCATGCAAATTTTCATAACCGTCAGATGTCCACGGTGGATGCTGGCTGGTGCAATATTACTGACACGCGAAGGCGACGTGCATATACACACAAAGATTCTTTTAACACCTCTCCCTACACAAGGCAAACACACGATTACGTTTAACTAGCTCAAGCCAGCGTTCAAGCGCATAATAAACCTTCACCGTGAATGTAGGCTCTTATCACATTTTAAGTGTTTGCTAGGTGAATGAGCCACGCTACGAATATAGCCCGCGAACAGTGAGCAAAATGCTGCCCAGCAGCAAATGGCGCTGCAGGCTTTGATTTATCAACAACAAACGAAGCAAGCGCCACTTGCGTCCGCTGCTGACTGCC
>NC_051183.1:71264811-71290334 GCF_013339695.2 Rhipicephalus sanguineus | reverse complement strand
ACAGATCGGGCAAATCTGCGCCACTTCGGCGGAGTCGCGGGCGATTCTTAAAAAAATATCTTCGAGACACAATTTCATTGAGAGTGTTGTGCAAATTACTAGAGATTTTTAGAGCCCAGCCTGATCCACCAAACTGGGTCAATATACTTGACGTCCTTAACGATACCAAAACGTTATAGCCAAGACAGCCTTGTATCGGTGTGCCACTAATGTATTTGTGTGCATCTTGATCTTACTGTACCCTTTGCACGAGGCAATAAAGAGTGGTGCAGGGGTAGAAGTGTGCAGGGGTGCAGGGGTAGAATGCCCATTTCCCCTCTCAGAAGGCCCGGTTCGAATCGCAGCTGTAGATGGTGGGTTTTTCTTCTCAGTGTCACCTTTTGTAGCTAAATTGGTTCTCCTTTGCTTCTTAAACTAGTTTCACTTGCTACGCTTTCCTTCAAATTGTAACGCAAAATGTGAAGTAAAATAGAAGAAATTCGACAGTGAGCGTAGTTATTTGCAGTACCACCACCCGGGATTCAACAAAAACGTAAAATATGGCCTCAGGGATTTTGCGAATACGACACTTGAAACGCGATTTCACATTTTGCGTTGCTTTTTGTAGCAATACGTAGCAACCGAAGCTAGTTTTAAGTAATACAGGAAACCAACACACCTATTAAAGGTGGCATTAAGAATATAATCACCTCTACAGCTGCGATTCGAACCCAGGCCTCTTGAGTGGGAAGCGGGCATTCTACCCCTGCACCACATTGGCGGAGCCGTGTGCAACTCTTAAACGACAGCACAGTACAGTCTACCGATCGCAGTGCTACAAGGGGATGGACACTGTTTGGGCTTCACTTTCTGTAAATTCGTGCTGCGGGCCATCCTCTGTTCTAGTACACTCTACTCTTGCTGTGAACAAATGTAGGCTGTAGCGACGGCTTGTGGAACCACACTAGAGCAGGGTTGCCAGGTCGAAAAAACAAAACTATAGCCAGAAAATTGGGAAAACTAGCCAAAATGTAGACAATTTGAGTTAGTTTAGGGCCGTAAGCGTACATATAAGTAGCCAACAGCAGCCACGCATGTGTGAAAATCACTTCCGCATTTTAACTTAAATGACTACGTGCGAAAGCCTTTCGGCAGAAATGTAAATAAGTGCTCTGTGAGCCCTTTAAAATCACAATTCCTGAGATTCCCGCATACATTGTTGACTTTTGTAATAATTTCATGCTTTACGAGGTAGTGTTCGCGCTGTTGAATAGTTACTCTCTCTCTCTAGTGGTTTTGCATGGCTTTGCTTGAAATGCCTAGAAGTTGCAGCAATAAAAATAATTCTACGGCATGATGAGTGCGCTCAACATGACGGTTACTGCATTGAAGCACAAACTGAAGCCACTTTCGCAAACATTTCTTCCGCGATGCAAATCCAGAGTCGCAGTCCGTACTAAGCCTAAGAAATGACACAAGCATTTCGTCGGATATCCTAGACGCATTTTTGTCGGCAGATTGGTGCAACATTCTAAAGAGAGCACTAAATAACCAAGACAGAAGATGCAACGGCGCACCAACACAAGCGCGCACTAACAACTGTTGCAGCGAACGTTTGTGTTACGGCTTTGCCTCTTGCGTCGTGGTTTTTCAGTGCTCACTTGAAATATCTGATATCCGATTTCTGATGTCGATTAGTGCAGAGCGCCCTGAATGCAGAGCGCTTTCGATTCCTGTTCACTTGAAATTGTGATTTAAGCCGCGTTCAGCAACGGGTCCCTGAGGCCTATGCAACAGTTCTCTGTGAATCCCAACCAGGTGTCCAAAAACACTTTTATTTTGTGTGCGAGGCCTACTTGACCAGCGGGTTATTAACGCGTAGTTCTTTATATTTGTGTTATGATCGACCATGAACCTTACGCCTGCTTAGCAACTGCGTCATCCTTTTCGTTAAAGTTGATTATCTACGTAATCAAAGTGTAAAAAATCAATTTTTGAGTTAGAAGCACGCTTTGACTGCCTTGTTTTGGCACCATATACTCGAACGCCTGCGACGTCACCAGAAATTAAAAATTTTGCTCAAATCTAGGGCACAAGAAAGTAGCCAAAACGCAGCCAAGTAGTCAAGACAATTTTTTTGCCGTCGCCGGCATAAAAAGTAGCGAAATTTTTGCAAAGTAGCGAAACCTGACAACCCTGAACGGGAGTAGCGGGATCTAGAGATGGAAGCTATAAGTGCGTGGAAGCAGTATTGATTTCTAGACGAAATATGGAATACAAATACATGTCCTGCAGAAACCCTATTGCCCACCTTGCAGAGGGAGCATTGCAATGAAGCAGCTTCTCAAACGCAGAGACAAGGGACGTTTTCTTATTGACAACATTGACGAAAAGTCGCCTTACGAAAATAATGGTGGTCTGCCGGCATCGGTTCTCCCAGGGTACTTCAATGCTTTTCTGGTCACGAAACTCCTCCGTAACGCTATGGGGAGAGCTTGCTATGTCACCGCAGCTGCCGCGCGGCGGCGCTAGCAGCACGCGGGAGGCATTGAGGAGAACTTCGCTGCGTAGGGAGAGCTGGGGTCCCGAGGGATCCGGCGGCATCGGCGTTCAGTTTTTCTCGTTGTTTCTTAATTTATGTGACTGACGGGTGTGAGAAATGTGTGCGAGGACACGGATGGTGGACGTGAGTGACGATGCCGAAGATTTGCTGTGCACCGGGTTGTCGCTCCGGCTACAGAGGTACCAGCGGAGAGGTGTCGTTGTTTTGTTTGCCGAGGGATGGCGATGAGAGGGATGAATAAAAAAGTGCCATACCGCGACGTCAAGCTGGTGGATTTATCTTCGATTCTGAACATGTTATTGTGTGCGAGAAACATTTCGACGCCACCAATTTTATTAGAACGGACGACTGCATAGTGAATGTAAAAAATTTGTCTTTAAAACGCGAGAAGGCAACGTTTTGCGGGGAGGCGCTGTTTCTTTCGCAGCCTGCTAGTTTTTTAGCATAAAAGAGAGCTGAGCTAGTTGGGAGAGTATTCATTCTAAAAGACACGGTGTGCGAACACGGGCACAAGAAAGAAATCACGACCCCACATACGTCGTTTGTGGTGGCGTTTGCGGGGTTGTGACTTCTTTCTTGTGTCTGTGTTTGCACGTCCTGTCTTTTGAGAATAGTTTTTTAGGTTCTTTCCAACTTAGTAAATGCCTTGCATTGTTTCCTTGTTTCCCGTCGTTAAAAAAAGCGTTTTTTTTGCTATAAGTATTGACTGAATGTCAATTAAGCTGTTTCTTTTTAATTTTATACTGTACTTCAGAGTTTTTCATGTTTTTTGCATTGCATTGCTCCCTCCATGTACTGGCGGTGCAGAGAATTTCCATACGCTAGGAAACTGTCACTCGTAGCGTTCTGGTTTCTGAAATATTTATACAATAAAAGTTTCTCTATCTTTCTCTTTAAATGGCAGCAGTCTTGCTTTGTTTACTACTTATTAGTGGCTCGACAGTGGGATGTTCTCAAACATGTGCTTTGAAATAAGCAACTATAGTGAAGTATGAACGCAACGGCATTAGCGTTTCCTCAGCTTGACATGCTTTTGGGTATTTTGACTCGTGTTACGTTTTCCACGTTCTGAATAACTCGAAAGCGCAACAGAGCTCTGCCTGTGAACACGTGTGCTTATTTCTCTAGATTAGCGAAACGCGCTTCCGTTTCAGGTAATCAAGTCCCCCTGTGCAGTCTTCATTAAGAAAATCGTTGCATGACGCAGTGCAGACGTAGTTCATCCGAGCAGTCAAGTAACGCACGTTGTGATTCGTGAAGGTGCACGAGCGCGAAGATTGGAGATACCCGAGTGCCTTTGAGACGCCGCACAATGTAAGGTGCTGCACACTTTCGCTCGTGCAATGGCACCGTAACATGAAATTGTCAAAGTTACTCGTTGAAAATGGACAAACGTGGCTACACACTCGGAGTTAGGGCTAGGTTAGGTCCTAGTCATCAGCTGGTGTTAACGCGACAAATACCTTGCGAAAGCTTCGTAACTCCCGATTTCAAGTGTTGCCGAAGCTCTGTGAGGTAGGCTGCAGCGGAGTGAAGTTAGCTTTTATAAGCTGTAAACACAGGAATGTAGGGCTTTTCTTTTTTGTAATGCGACCGTGTCAAACTCCCGCGGCGTAGACGGCCTGATTGTAAATAGCGCGATCGGCTCTGGCTCAACTCCCGCTACGAGACTTCAGTTTGCGAGTTCGTGGGTTTGTAAGGCTTGTGCAATGTCACAAGTTTAGGCAAATATCCCGTGCCTGAATAAATACTCTCGTGCCTCCACTCCTTGAGGTAAGGAAGCTCGCTTGAAAAACATATAGAGCTAATATTGCTGCGTCGGCACGACTAGTATCCATCGCAGCATTGATACCAAAAAAAAAAAAACGCGAAAGTACGTTTTTTACACGCGTATGCGGCTGACACATCGCATGTCAGGTCAAGTATGAGTGGTACTTGAAATATTGCGGTTTGGTGCAGGTGAAACCATTGCCTTGAACCGGCACATCATTCAGCCGAGCGCAGCGTGCGCGCACGAATGCCCCCGCGTTGACCGCGGCGACCCTAGCGGCCGCCTCTGTCCCTGTATGAAACTGCGGGTGGAGTTTCGCGACCAGAAAAGCATTGCTACGAATATGGCTCTACTGATATAGTGGGACTGCGACAGAGGAACCTGAACTGTTCCAGCACTGATATTCCTCGGAAATTATCGCAAAAATTAACGCAAACATTTACCCCTCAACTGCAGCTACGATTCTAATTGTGTCGTAAAGTCCAAGTGGGTTGTTCTCTCAATTGGAGCCAAATTATCAAAATGATCAATATCTGTTGGCGTTTTAGCCACTTGCTTTTGAGTATGCGCTAACAAAACATGGTGACATGCGCGTCTTTCGAGCTGCCAAAATTGAATTTTGAACTGTAATTCCACAAAAGGACAGATTTTGAATACGTGGCTGAGACTGTTGCTTGGGGCCTCATTTGCAGACCACCTATCGATGAACGCGACTTTAAACCGTAATTGGAAGTGAAGAGGACAATCGAAGGCAATCCGCATCCAGGGCGCTCTGCACTCATCGGCATTAGAAGTCGGATATACAACGAACTGCTTTTACAATTTCTTAGTGTTATGTTCGGACTGCGACTCGGTAATATTAACTGCTCGAACATCATAAGCACGCAAGGAATGATTGCGAAACTGATTACAATTTGTGTTGCTATCGAAGAAACTGTGATTTTGAGCCCATTCATGCAATCCTAACTTTTATTGTCGGAAAAAGTTCGTTACTTCTAGTCCTTTGACGAAGAGTTACACAAGACATGTGAAGAGAGTTCGATTTTTCGAGCAGCGCAAGAAACTTTCTTATTCTGCGCGAAACAATCGCTAAAGTAAACAATTTGTCCAAGAATATCCGCGAATTCTTATTTCGAACTGTTCATGTTGTATATATTTAGCTTTTCGCCAAAAGGCTTTTGCATTTATTCATGCTGTAGCGACAATGCAACGATGTAACAATGCGAATATTAATGTCGCAGTTGTTTTCGTGCACACTTGCCTACCTTTGGCTAAGTTTACTGTCCTTGGTATAAGTTGGCTACTTCTTGGCCACTTTTTACATTTTCTTCTCCTTTTGGCCCGGCGACCCTGCACCTGTTCCAGCTGAAGCTTCCAACATACAAACTTTCGGATCACTTGATTGAAACGAAAGCACCCTCGTCGGATTCCCGATGACGATGGGCAGCTTAATATGTATGAAGTGTCGTGGTTGTAAGGCCGGTGATTCAAATATTCGCTAAAGTTGCTGCATATTATGATCTACGCACATTTCTATCTATATTTTACAATTGCCAAACTATGTCAAAAGTAGCCAAAAAGTTGCCAAGTAGCCAAGCCATTTTTTCCACCAACAGCCTAAAAAATAGCGAATGCGGCGCAAAGTAGCAAAACCTGGCGAGCCTGGCAATGATGCGGCGTGTTATTTGCCATTCATCCAAGCTGGCGTGTCAGTTAGCTGCCTCCGCCGCTATGTCTATGGGCATGTCCTAATTTCAGCACTGACTTTCGCGACTGGTATCGTTATAGAATTCTGGGCGTGACAGCAGCGTTATCTTTTCTTCGATGGCCTTAAGGCTTAGTGCAACATGCGCTCTAAGTTTGTGTTATTTTTAAATGATATCTACAATATTAGGCGCTTTCTTTACCACCGCACAACCAGTATTTCGTAAATGTATTCTATTAATATTTTCTGGGGATGGAGTTACGTGCGAAAAGCACGATATGATTATTAGGCACACCGTAGTGGAGGGCTCCGGTAATTTCGACCATCTTTTCTTCTTGTGACCATCTTGTTCGCTGACATCGCACAGTGCACGGGCCACTATCGTTTCGCCCCCATTCAAATGTGACCGCCCAGGCCGCGATCGAATCCGTGACCTGCGGATCAGAAACCGAGCGTCCTGATCACTGTACCACCACGGCGGACAATTTATTCTTGTAGAAAGAAAGAAAGAGGCCATCAGCTAATGGCTGACAGTGTAGCCAGGATGAGCCTGTTTACCTGTCATGAACTGTGGAGAAGGAAAGTGAAGCAAAATGTGAGTAGGATGAGAGAAGTTCTCATTTTCCTCAGATACGCACGCTTTAGGAAGCCTATATTGCGCAGTTCATCTCAAGCAGTGCGCACGAGAAAGTGCAGCAACCATTGCTTAGCCCTGCGCACCGTAGTTACACGTGGTGGGGTCAAGGTACCAAAGCCATCTTGATTGTCAAGGGCCTGTGATCTCAGTTACTTAAGGCTTTCCGAAAGCAAGCCTATTCGATCATGGTGTTATCACTTATTTAACTTTTTCCACACAGCACACCTTAAAGAGGCAACGCGAGGGTTTCTTGCACGCTCTACCAACGTAATGTTGTTAGTGCGGCCCACTATGTTCAGCAGAGTCATGCAACAGCCTAGTGCGCATAAAAGCCATTAATATTCGTTTTTAGGGTAATCGCAGCACTCAACCGTGACGGAGGGAGCAAGGTCAAGAAGTCAAGAAAACAGCATTGCCTCACACCACAAATGGGCAACGTTATCACAGCTTTATGGAACTAAGAATTTTAAGTGTTTCAACGAAAAATATGCAATGTGATTACGCATATATATAGACACATTTTCCAAAGCCAGTTTGAATCTACTGCGACAAGATGTATCCAGTTTTCATTATTTTGAAGATGTTTACATGCAGCATTTCCTCTGCTTAAATATGGATTATTTTCTTTTATCATGAAAAGGGAATCTACTAAAATGTGCATGATTTATTGCAGTATTTACTACAGCGCTGGAAACAACATCTCGCGGGTGTAGTTCCAAGAAATTCACAATGTACGCTGCGGTAGTACAGTGGCTGCTCCTGTGCTCGGCTGCCTACCCGAAAGTGGCGGGTTCGACCCCGGCCGCGGCAGTCGCGTTTCGACGAAGGCGAAATGGTAGAGGCCCGTGTATGTTCGATGTCATTGCCCGTTAAAGAACAAATGGTCGGAATTTCTGAAGCCCTCCACTAGGGTGTGCCTCATAATCATATCGTGCTTTTGGCTCGTTATACCTTAGATGATTTAGATGCGAAGCATCTCATGGCATACGCATACCCTCTCCACACACTTCTTCCCCGCTCGCGCTCTCCCCCTCTCCACTCCCTCTCCTCGTTTAGATAAAAGGCTCGCGTTGGTCGTACACACGCTCAGTCACTGCGCCGGCTGCGCTGGTGTCATGAGTTCCAACGTAAACGTCGGCGCCAGTTGCAGTAATACCTTAAACGCCTGCCGAGATCGCGGAGCAGCGAAAGGCTCAACGCACCGAAGCGCAACGTAAACCTCGCAAAGTGGACCCCGAGCCCCGGGCTAGGCAAGCACAGCGCAAACGGCAACGTCGGCGGGAAACTACTACGGATGAAACGCGGGCTCGACATGCCGAAACGCTGCTTCGCATCGGCTCATGGTCCCCTTGAGCGGGAGATGGTGTAATTTTTTATTAAGAAACTTGGGATATATTTGGATTATGCGAACGCCATATATCGGTATTTGTGCCATAGCATTTGGCTACATAAAATATTTTTTGCATGTCGTTTGTACAAGTGACAGAACTGCTTTTTAGTACTTCGGAATGCTGTTCTAAGACAATATATAGGTTGATCTTTATGCATAAAAAACTGCGTTCACGAAACAAAATGCAGTAAATAAATGAAGTGATAAAATATTTTTTACAGCGCATAAAATCGGCGACTCTTCGTATCATTGCGAGCGCCATATGGTGTACGCGTGAGTCCTTCCGGTATCTCTTGAACTGCAGCTGCGCTAATATCGTGTCGATATAATTCAGCTCTCTCTTTTTTCCCAGATGTGTGAATCGTTTCCATAGTTTTAACGAGTGCTCGTGATTGTGGCATCTGCACAGCTGTCACGACGAACATCTCTATAAAAGCCGGATGCCAACGTTTGTTTTCTGATGTTTCTTTTTTTTTCACGGGCCATCAATAAACGAAATCTCGCTGAGAGTGGCAAGCTCTTGAAACCTACGTGCTAGCACTATGCTTAGATCGCATCCGGTTCTCAAGCGTACGTCGCTGCAACTTCCGCAATTTGGCGCGTAACTTCACTCTTTCTTCGCCGCTGAGAACGGCAGCAGTCAAGGAAAGAGGGAGAGTGACGAGAAATAAGGGGGAGTCAGGAAGATCAGACACGCGTACATCCGGCTGCCTTTTTAACGCGATAGCGTTAAAGAGATTCCTTAACACAAATTTAGGCGTCGGCGTCGTTTGTTGTGAGCGAAAAGTTAAGTCAGCGTTGTTCGTGACATAAAACTCGAGAAAGATGTAAATAAATAAAAATATCACAGTTTCGCCGCAACGGCGAAGCAATGAATGCGATAGCAACAAATTGGAATGTAACGCGAAGAACGGAAACCAGCTCGAAATTTCCAGCGCGTCGCTCAAGCGCAAAGGACGCACAAAAAGAACACGCACAGGCCGAGCGTGAACTATGATGCGTCCCAGCTCGACACTTGACACGCACTGCTCAAACATAAAGCAGGACGCACGAAACAAACGAACAGGTACACACAGGACAAGCACGAACTAACTGTCACAGTTGTTACTTATTTCTGTTTGAACAGCGCGCTCCTTTCACAAACGCGGCCGCTGCAGTGAGCAAAGTAACCTTCGTACGCTCTGTGACTTCAGCGCGGACATCACGGGGAAAGAACATGACAGACAACCCCCCGCTCCACGCACCCCCCCCCCCCCCGCCTTTTTCCTCGGATAGCGCACGAATGCGACAGCGCCCTTGTGGGCGAAGAGAAACGGCGTTCGCAGGAGCAGGGCGAGCTGGCCGACGCCTTTAACCCCGCCCGTTGCGCACCTAGCGACTTCTCGCTGGTAATGAAGAAACGCTTATAAGCGCCTGCCGTGTCTGAGTACTGCGGCAAAGGGTGTGTATATAACGCTCGCCGTTAGCCACCTGGACGATCTACGTTATGTGGCATAGTGGCTTGAGCCACGCGCTGCGGATCGAGAAGGCGCTGGTTCGATTCCGCGCTTCGGAAGCTTTTTTTCGGAATTACTTTTGTTTGGGACTTATATATATATATATATATACATATATATATATATATATATATATATATATATATATATATATATATATATATATATATATATATATACATACGCAGCATGACGGCGGCGACGGCGACGGCACACATCAGCCGAGACTGTCCATATAATTGCGATCGCAATAAAAAATGTTTCCTCCGAGTGCAAATGGAACCCAGGCCTTCTGCGTGGCAAGCAGGCGTTCTACCACAGAGCCACGTCATTGCTTGAAACAGCTGCGAAAAAAAAAACCACTGCATGAATGTCTTGTAGCGCGACGAGTCTCCTGAAGGCATGTAATGTTGAGCGGCAGAAGCGTGGAATTGTGGCAGGCGTGAAATCATGTGAATTGAGAAACGAGTGGGTGTTTTAAGGCTCACCCACAACAACGCGCTTCGACATATTTAATGATCATCAGCAGCAAAACCATTAACAAAGTGAGCAGCTGCATAGGTTCGCGTGTTGCCTCAGGGACACGTGAACCTACGCAAAAGGAAGAATCACGGCATAGTGGGCACTGCGCAACTGTACTTGCAGTAGGCATCACAGTATAGTTTGAAACGGCCAATGTTACGTGCACAGACGTTTGTTTCCTTGCGACACTGTTGAGGCATGCTCCGAGAACCGAAGCTAGGCTAGCAGTTGTGAAGGCAATGCGGGCGCGGCCGATTACGCTATCGCGTTCTACTCTTGAAGGCGAAGCTCGTGTCCTTCAGCTTTTTGGCGCGCGCGGAGTTGTGTTAAATGCACAAAAAGTAAAGAAAGCAGAGTGAGGAAGAGGGAATCCAGCAATGGGTAGAAGGTTAACAAGACCTTGTCCAGTGTTGTACTCTATACCTGGGCAGGGTAATCAGGGGTGGAAAGAAGAGAGAAAACATAAGTGCATGCGTGTTGAGAAAGCGGAGTACCTATTGATACAAAACTCTCAAGCGGTTAGCTCTCAGCAAGTGCAGCAGGGACTGCCCTTGCTGCACTGCACTCTACTCAATCGCAGGTGCACTGCGCAGGTGCACTCTACTCAATCGCAGGTGCACTGCAGTGTAGTGCACCTGCGAATCGCAGGTGCACTGCACTGCAAATCGCAGGTGCTTGGAGTAGGGTCAAGGTCCAGACACCATTTCGATTGTCAAGGGCATGCGATCTCACTTCTCTAAAGCTATCCTAAATGCTAGCCCCGCATTGTACACTGCTCGGCAGTCACACAAGAGGTGTTCCATGCTTCCTTGTACGGCGCCATTGCGGCGGCCGGTACTGTCCTAGTTGCAATTAAGAATCAGTAGGTATTCGCAAGGGGAATGCCTTGTCGCAGGCATCACACAGTTGCGCTCCTTTGACAAGAAAAAAAAAAAACGACTACTAGTCTTAATTTCACGTGAAATAATAAGGAGTGGACCAGAAATCTGATATTTGCTTCTGATTTTGACGTCTTGTATTCCTCCACCAGGCAGGGCACAAAATTCAGGCAAACGCTACGAAAGAAATTGGTGTCGAAGTTCGCGTCTCAATTTGATGCTCTACTTAACCGAAAAAACGACGTAGACCGGTTGTGTTCTGGTATCTTGTCCTCTTCTCATGGAGCTAGGCATCGCATAAGCGATGGGTGCCAGGTTGAGGAAGAAACATTGGATTTCCTCGCCGATTCGAGCACGCTGCTGCGGTGGCCGCAAATTGAATACTTTATCGAACAAGTGGCTGGAAAAATCAGTTTTTGCATTAGAAACCGATAGTGTAATTGAGCTTCAGAACAAAGCACGATACCCGACAGGGGCGTAGCCAGAAAGTTTTTTTCGGGGGGTTCAACCATACTTTATGTATGTTCGTGCGTGCGTTTGTATGTGCGCATGTATATATACGCAAGCAAAACTGAAAAATTTCGGGGGGGGGGGTTGAACCCCCCAACGGACAAAAAGAGCACCCCCCCCCCGCTGGCTACGCCCCTGATACCCGATATGCGAAGGGGCACCGAGATTAGCATGATATACGAGGCGTGGTAGACATCGCCAAATTTGATACGCGATTTCAGAAGCTCACTTAAGGTAAGTAAGCACTTAAAGCAGGGGTGAAGTTGCTGCTGGTCATTTTGAGGACAACGTGTAGCAAACATACTAAGTGTTAGAGCTGTGCACGGGCCGTATTTCAGAGCCCGAGCCCGGCCCGGGCCCGCTGACTTTGTCGAAGGCCCGCCCGAGCCCGACAGCAAAGGGCTGCGAGCCCGCCCGGCCCGGCCCGGCCCGGCTTTTTGAAGGTTCACTGCGAAAAGAAAACATCGTTTTCCAGTAATTGTCATTTTATTGAGCATATCAAATATGATCACACGACACACGACGAAGAGTATCTATTACACAGATTACAAATTACAAGTAGACGGCCTCATGCCAGCAACAATAGAGTTCGCTCGTCAGAGCCGTCACGTGTATTGGGTATGCCCATGCAAGCGTCAGCTTGCACGAAGGCGATCTACGTCGGGTCGCTCGTCGCTGTCGCGTGCATTTTCACTCATATGGGATTTGGCCTTCAATCTAACGCGAACAGTTGCGTGGCGCCGTCACCAGCTCAGGTGGTGTTACTTCTCTGTTTGTAGGAGTGCAACACAGGCAGTGCTTTACGTGCTCCCCTTTTGTTTAAAGTGGCGAATGGAAAGGAAAAGCGGCAAAGGGCGGTCGCGGAAAAGGCGCTTTATGCGTACTGGAAAACAATTCCCGCTCATTCTCTATATTTCGGGCTTGAGTCGGGTTTTGCGCCCGGCCCGAGCCCGGCCCGATAAAACTCCAAGTAGCCCGAGCCCGGCCCGGGCCCGAGGTGAAAATACGTCGGCCTGCCCGAGCCCGGCCCACGGGCCGGGTCGGGCTCGGGCTTTCGGGCTTCCCGGAGCCCGTGCACACCTCTACTAAGTATCATGAGAGAAGCATCAACAAGTGACTGCTGCGTGGCGCAACATGGTGGTCACCCTCTGACAGTATAGGGGACACAGAGACTATGTCGCGACAAGCCAGTCAGATGACGTATAGCCACGTCATAACGCAAGCCAAGCGTAAGCACTCGCAGTCTCCGCTGTTAACTTGTCGGTGTCGTTGACCTTACGTACCTGACCGAGCATAGAACTGCAAGAGTGAAATTCTTTCAATGCAATGGCTCTAGGTTTGTAATACAGAAGTATAAAAGTGTGGTATTTTTTTTAATTGTGTGCAATGATCCATCGCAGGAACATAACGCAGTATTACAATTTTATATGTCTCTAAGTTAACAATGCCATTAACGGCGCAATCAGACCCGAATGAAAAAGCAACAAGCAAGGTACATTGTCCGAATGAGCAGGTCATACAGCGTTGAACGCGTTGTGGGCAAATATACGAGGGCGACCACTCCAAGGGTCCTTTGACAGCAAACGATTTTGAAGTGCGGTGAAAGATCAAGTACCCCTGCCATAATGGCGGGTATAAAACTTGACACGACCTGCGGGAAGTGAAACGACCGTTTCAACTGTCACCTGTTAAGTTAAAAATAAAGAAACGTACAACGTTGCGCTTTATCCCCAGTTAATAATAAAATAACGACGGAGCCCGAGTTTATAATTTGACACTTCACTAGCTGGGGCTGAAAGGTGCCAAGAAAAAAAAATGAAGTTTGAAAGAATGAATAAGACTTGCTGCAAGCGACCATTACATATGAGTGAAAAAAGTTACGGTTTCGCCGCAAGGGCAAGGCAATTATTCCAATAGCATCAAATTGAAGTGCTATGCGAATCAAGGCTAGTATCCAACATGCAGTTACCCACCAAAACGCTGGCGTAAGGAAACACGGCCGCCCGCTGCAGCGAGGGAAGCGACATTTTTTTTAAATTTATTTATTTTGTTACCCTCAATCGCCGAAGCTTTACAGAGGGAAGTGGGTTACAACATGAAAAATACAAAACAACGGAAAAAAAACGTGCTATTTTATACATGAACAAGACTAAAGAAAAAACCTCTCTACTCAATGAAACGCAACAAACGTGAAACGTAAAAATAAGGAAATCACAAAAAGCAAATAGTGAATGTGCTAAATTAAACAGTACTAGCAAGAAAGTGTAAAAGTAAGAGAAATTACACGCACACAAAAAATCAAGAATCCACTGGAAAACGCTGACATCTTGACACGTGGAGACGGAAATTCGTAGGGATACACAACATTCGTATTGTGTATCGCTTCACAGCAAATAATTTAAGAAAGACTTCAGCCTACTTTCAGGCATCTAACAAAACACTTGAGACGTGTGGAGTGCAGTGCTCATGTAACAGTCCTAGGTAAGTGGCGCGAAAATTCGTTAATGCATTAAGCTGGGCTAGTTGCTATTCATTGTATGCTTCCATATTGCTAGCAAACACGCACAACGGACGACATAGAAAAGGACAGGACAAACACTTGTGGTTGTCTATGTCGTTCTTTGTCGTTCTATGTCGTTCTATGTCGTTCTATGTCTATGTCGTTCTTTGTGCGTGTTCACTAGCAATATGGAGGCGCGAAGACGATAGCTAATAGACAAGAAGACGACGATGGATGAGAAGGGAACGACACACAAACACAGGGCGCCATTTACAACCATTTTACAGCGAAAGCTGTTATGAGATCATTTCACCGGCCGTTTTTGGCGCCGTAGTTGTCCGCCGCCGCCACCGCCGCCGGTGTCCGTAACCAGTATCGCTTGAAATAAGAAAACAAGCGAAATAAGAAAAAAAATTCAGGATGGAACGAGGTTCGAACCTGGGCCCTCTGCGTGGGAGCCCAGTATTAAACCTCTGAGCCATGCCGGTGCTTGAAACTGCTTTGCAAAAAGGTCCTATACAGGCTTCATGTCGGGAAGGAACCACATTAGCATATGCAATATAGCGTAGTAGAAGAGTAAAATAGGCACCAAGCGTCGCACAACGCGAATTCTGTAACCAGGCGTCACACAATGCGAATTGCGCAACGAGTAGGTTGTTGAATGCTTCCAGCCCATTACAAAGGGCTCTGCCATAATTCTTCGTCGTCATCAGGCACAGCATCAACAAAGAGCGCATAATGCCTTACATGCGTTTAGCAGGTACCACGGCTCTTCGTAGAATGACGAAAAATGGCACAGTGCCTGCTGCCCTACTTCTCAAAAATTACAATGATTTATAGCGTAGTGGGTTTCTCGCAAGTGCACTTGTATTGGTTGCCAAGGAAGCCCATAAGCGCATGATCCACTTCCTCGGGGTCTCAGTAAAATCAAAATGATTTATAGCGTAGTGGGTTCCTCGCAAGTGCACTTGTGTTGCCAAGGAAGCCCATCAGCGCATGATCCATTTCCTCGGAGTCTCAGTAAAGTTCTTCGCTCCCCCCCCGTCTCTCTCCCACGTCAACGGATATTATACAGCATGACGGGAGAGGGAAATAGCGACCGGGCGCCAGCCAATGCAAATTACATAACTGGTGGCCCGTTTAAAGATTCCAACCCTTTACAAAGGGCTGAGCCATAATTCTTCATCGTCATCAGTCGTCGCGTCAACAAAGTGCACATAATGCCTTACAGACGTGTAGCTGGTGCCTCGCTTCTCCGCAGAATGACGAATAGTGGCTTAGTGGGTGCTTCCCAACTTCACAAAATTGTGATTTATGACGTAGTGGGTACCTTTCTAGTGTACTTGTATTGTAGCCCCAAGAGAGCTTAACGGGCTCTAGAAAAGCCGCTCTTCCAGTTTTCGCTGTGACTGTGCTGCGGGTTCAGCGCAGGCCTGGCGTTTCTTATTGTCCAAACTTTGTTGATGGTCGCGCCCTGTGTCTGTGCCTGTCTTTTTGTCCGTCGTCGTCTTCGTGCCTATTACCTCAGATCATTCAAAACCAATAGGCCCAGTTGTCCACCATAAAATCATTTAACAGTGTGCATCTAAGTGATATGCACCTTATCAAATCACATTACCATAATTATGGTTCGTGGGTGGCATGGTTTGCTTCTCAAGAAGAAACGCGTGTATTGAAATACAGGAACGAATTGCTGGTAAAAACAGGAGTGCAGATGTCTCTGGGTCACAGTTTATTAGTAGTATTTTTACTGGCTGGGATAGTTTGTAGATTATGTAAATAACGAAGATTATTAGCTTCAAGAAATTGGATGCTCGGATTTGCTAGCCAAGCCGTGATTTCTAAAAACGCAAATCATTTTATTCATTCTGCAGATTCAATTCGAGCAATGGGCTAGGCACACTTTGTTTCTCGTTCTTACTCATGAGCGCGTACTATTGGGCCACACAATTTTTCAACGAGGGTTCTATTAGAGCGCCATGTATTGTAAGTCTTATAAATGTTGCAGTGATGCATTGTATAGTGGTGAACGACCAAGTTCCAGCTTTGCTACATTAGTTGACAATTAGCTCCTGCTGGTCGATGTGGTGCCGGAGAGTTGATGCTGTGGCAGTCACAATTTCTTTTACAGTCCAGCGCTATCCATGACTAACGACAGAAGAAGCGTAAGTTTTTAAGTTAGGAGTACCGGTATGTGGAGGTGTGCATCGATCAAAGTGAAAGTCAAAGAGACTGAAATGGTCAATATTATTTCAAGTGCCTCACTACGCGGTGCCTCAAAAGATCTTTTTAGAGCGCCGGTCTTAGGCGCCCGTCCCCGCGTTATGCGGCGTCGTTGTCGGCGTAACCGATAGTGCGAACGAGGACAGAGGAGAGTGAAAGCGGAGTCTGTCGATTGGTTGGTTGGTTGATCCTCAGCTCCTTGGCGCAACGCACCGTGGGGGATCGGCCATGAAACGGGTGGTTGTTTGTTTACAGTCTCTTTTACAATCTGTAAAATTGTTTTACAGTCCGAATATGTCTAGGAATGGATTGTTTAAAAATAAATTCGCTGGTACAATCCAGATTTTCAAAAAAAAAGAAAATTAAGAAACCAATATGTTGAAACAGTGATATTGGTACGATATCTTGAGCTACTGGCCTCGAACCTCGACTTCTTCCTCCGTCATGCGCGCTGGCCCCTCGGTCGGAGCTCGTGTGCATGCAGGGCTAGCACGTGCACTGCGGCTGGCTTCGCTTAATTGTCCTAACGAGGCTGCCTGCCGCTCGCTTGGTTCGCGACGCCTGCAATGCACAGAGTTGCCAGCGCTCGAGTGCTACGCACTCGAGCGCTGGCAGTTTCTGTGACAAAGTGTAAAGAATGTTACATTGCTACAACTGTGGATAGCCAGAACTTCAAACCCAGTTGGCCTTGCCCCAACATGAAGCTGCGCTCTGCACTTGCATTACGCAGTTTCGTAATCGTCGGTTATTTTGTTTTGTTTCGAAACTACATCCACATAGCTTAAATATGTTTCTTTTGTTTCTTTAAAGAAGCACGCAACATGTCAGGATATAATAAATTTGAACCTTTAAGAACTGCACCGTCTAAATGTTGCCATGGTCACTTGGACGAGCTTGACACCGTGAAAAACATTTTTGTTTAGTACATTGTATTATAGTATCAATCTCGTCATGTCCAGGCTATCGTGTTTTCAGTCTCTGTTACATCAGTGCTGCGGTCAGCCGTCGGAATGTCGCTGAAAAACGGCTCGGTAATTGGATTGACCAAGCTGGGTACATGGGGATTACTACGCGCCACCGCTACTTGGAAATAAAAAGAAAATGTCATGTTTTCGCAACACGTACGCCCTATAACATGCGCAAGCTGTATGACATGAGGTTAACGACGCTGAAGTGTGCTACACCTGCATTCTTCGTAACACACAATGACCGGTCGTGTCGTGTTGTGACAGTTTGGGCTGTTCTATATGGCCCGAGCAACACCGCTCTCGAGGTCAACAACTGTATCGCTCATTAGGGGAAGCGGGAGCAGGCTCCTGTTTACGACAAAACCACATGGTCCCCACTCTCTATTATTAAACTATGGTGACGAAGTTATAACAATATAGTGTTGCAATATTTGGAGTATGTCTACTTAGGATAATGGGCATCATTCGTATATTTTTTTTCTTGCGCTATCATGATAACAGGAAATTACACGATAAAATTTACAAATGATTTCAGAGGTTACGTGACCTGATTGAAATTATTATTGAAGTTCCACATCGAAGGCTATCTTCCCATTTGGTCATACGGCAGCTTTCTCGTTGGATTTCCCATTGTCATCAATGGAGATCAACAATTCTTTTCTTCTTTAAAATAACACTTGTAATGATAAAACCTGTGATATAAAAAGAACTGTTTATTTGTTTCTATTGAGGTGTAACACTGATTTTGATTTGGAGCACCACGTGGTGTAAATCACGTCTCAATGTGGGCCAAAGTGATGATTTTCTCAAATTTGTGATTTTTTCTCGTAAAATATAAAAACATGATTGGTCTGAAACTATTTTTAGCGCAATATATACATTCTTTAGAGTAAGTATTCATTACTTAGATATTCATAGATAGCCCAATTTTATAAGGGAAAAAATGCGAACGACATCCTGACGAGATTTCTGGAGGCGTATATGGCAGAAAAATTGCGTCCATATTATTCAGCTTGGAACACCTTATACAAATGCCTTTGCTTAAAATCTAAGCAAAATTTGGTATTGAAATGAAAAACGGTACTCTCAGAATAATTTTTCTGACAAACCACGCTAACACGACATTCTGCGAAATTCGAAAGGCTCCCACATGATCAAAAAATTTTTCCTTTCCGAATTATTCTGGCAATTCACTGTTTTCGATGCACTGAATGAGAACAATTTTTTGCGAGTACATTTGTGATGGTCACCTAAAATGGCTGGGACGTTTGGCGTGGTATGACCCTTGAATGTTTGATTAAACATCCGGACGAGTGACCGGCATATTAATCAAATATTTACCCTTTGTTTCTGAATTCAGAATATCCAGAAAAATTTGGCAGTATGCCGTTTACGATTTCCGCAGCTCAGGACATAAACATTGTAACTGCACCGAGAGTCGTTTTATGAACGGCACATGTAAGAACTAAAACTCAACCAGAACGCACCATTAGACATACGCTGTAGCTTATATTTGCGGAAGTCGGCCATCTACATTATACACACATAATCCTGAGATGGAGTCGCGGACATTGAGGATATTTTTTTAAATCTGCAAACTAAGTATTATAAATAACAAATAGTAAGGTAAAATGTATCGACAGCGAATGAATGTGCGGCTGACGGATACATTGCGAGTCTGAACAAATGCATAAATAGAATAGCTTTCATTATCTTTAATAGTGCGCGGTCCTGCGTCTTGGTGTAAGTCGCTAAGGAAGCTTAAATAAGAATATAGAAGAAAACAATGGAACTAGATATATTGGTGGCATTACAGTGCCCACTCATAGTGATGACACAAGTAGGAACATGGCAAGATAGGCGACACTGATGGGCAATGTGAATGGTATATTCTGTTGCGTGCTATCTTCAAATGCGTAAGCATTTTTATTCCATCGAACGAGAAATGCGTGCCCTTCCAAACGTCCCTCCGTCACGTAAGACAAGTCGCTATTAAGAAAGAAATGTATAAATCAAAATAGATTTTCTTAGCAGGGTACGAACCTAGGCTCCCATGCACCGAGATCTTACTCGCTTGACTAAACGCGCACGTTTGTAGAATTGGAATATATCTGAGGCATATGAAAATTACGAATGCGTTCGGACATCCATGGAAAGAACATGTGTTAAAGTAAAATGATTTCTATGAATGTTTTGTTCAGTTTGCGACTTTGCCTTCCAACTTTGCGGAACTTTGAAACGTGCGTAACGGTGGGGCTGATTCAGACGCTGATGAATGCTAGAAACAAATTGAAGATAGTGCAGATGCTGCTCAAGCACAATACAAGTAATGACGCAGCAGCTGCTCCAAACCATCAAACCTTACACTCACGCACCATTTATACAATACCCAAAGGTGATTCTAGGTGGAACATTTTGAGCAGCTAAGTAGGAATGAAAGGCCAGCCTCCTGAAGGAACGTTATAAGAAGCGCACATAGCGTGTACCAAGCGTAGATGAGCGGAGACCGGGTGAATAGGCCACCCAGGGACGTAAGCTACGCGGAAATGCCTACATGTGCAACATACAAAACTCCTGGTCTATAATTTATTAGAGCACTGCCTCACTGCCTAATCTAAGAAAAGGCCGGTTGCTGACCTATCAAGACGTTTAGTGTTTCGTTTAATTTGATATTTACACTTAGGTACCAACCGTTTGCGACTGGAACTCTCATTCTTGCTTATAGTTCAGTCAATGAAACATTCACAAAAATGTTGGCTAGAAACACCATTTTAGGGCCAACGTTCTCAAGTGATGATTGTCACTAGAAAATGCTCAAAACAGAAAGGTTTCCTTGGAGTGGTGGCAACAAAACGTTGGCATAAAAGAGCCTTCCCCTTGTGTAGCTTGGAAAGAACGGTAGTCCAATAAAAGTGGCAGAAAAAAAACACTACTTCATTGCTCGCAACCTTCTGAAATAACGACGACCGGCATAAACCTGGGCGATAAAACTTAATTCTTTTATAGACCGGAAAAGAATAAACTCTGGAACATAACCGGTGCTGTCGAGTCACTGTGCTGTTGAACGGCTAAGCTCGAGATTATTATTTGGAACATTGTCAAAACCGTTAGATAAAAAAATGGGCGAATTAAAAATAAAGCACAGCTGTTGATCAGAGCGAAACAACAGAAGGCACGCAGGAATAAATAATCGGCGCTTTCTGGCAACTGTTTTGATCTAAACGCTCGTAAAAAGTAACACTCGAAAAACTAAACAACCTGCGTACGTGAGACCCTATGCCACTTGGGAAACATACCGATGAAGTGCGTTTCCCAATATAACAGGGATATAGATTGCTCGGACGCGCAATCTTAGTGCAACCATCTAATGTGGAAGGTTTTTTCAAGTTCGTGAGCATTATTTTTTTTTACTTTTTGCTTAATGATAATGTCAGTTTTTTTTTAACAGTGGATCTGGCTATGCCAGCCGTCCGACGTAATCCGAGAGCAGAAAAATATCGTCATCATGAACCGGCACGCTATATCTTCGACCTCTTCGTCCGCTTCTTCAACTTCTTCTTTGCTCCCCGAACACGTGCCTGATATGTCCGGTTTGAGATGGCATAACTCTGATGGGTGAAAGAACGAGTTCAGAGATAGAGAGAGAGATGCATAGAAAGAAAGAGAGAAATTCTTGGCGGGAAATAGTTTCTCCACAAGGCGGGATTCGAACCCGCGTACCTACGATCCGAAAGCGAGCGTCCTAAACAGTCGGCAGTCAAAGTACCCTAGGAGAGCATAACATACCCTTGTATAGTATAGTATAGAGAGGGGGTGGGAAAGGGAGATGAAGGTCAGGAGGAGAGATTTAAGGGTGATGAGGAGGAAAAGGAGGAGCGGAGAGGGCGAAACATAGCATAGAAAGGAAGAGAGAAAACAGAGAGAAAGTAAGGCAAGAAAAACAGAAGGAGAAAGAAAGACGGGAAGAGATAGAAAGAAAGAGGAAAGAAGAAATAGAGGGGGAAATAGAGAAAGGGAAATAACGGGAAAGAAACGTAGTAGGAGGGAGCAATAGAAAGATGTATACATAGAGATAGAAAGAAACAGAAATAAAGACAAGACATAGAAAAGAATAGAGAGAAAGAGCAAGAAAGAGATGAAGAAAGAACGAGAAGAAGAAAAAGAAATAAAGAAAGCCGTCCTGCTCCGCACTTCAATGAGGCTTGGCACAACTAGTGCGAAGCGCACTTAATTTTTGAGAAGTTGCACAGTGTTTGTGTAGTTCATGCGTTTTGAAGCGCACGTCTCGCAACTTTTTTTCTGAGTCATTGAATTGAACGCACGCAGGATGCTGGGTTTTCCAAGAGTTTTCTATTTCAAGCGTTCCGTTTAATAAAGTTATGTTGGTAGACAGCGTCCGCCTTGTCTAATTGAACATTTTCCGTTGTTTCGCGCTAGTGAAGAAGCATGCTCGTCGCGACAGTCGAGTTTCGGTTCGGCAGGACGTCTTCGTGATCTCTGGAAGCGCTCTGGCGGTGCGTGTCCCGAGTGACTGCTTGAAATTCGAGCTCCCTAAATGCATTCGGCTGGTTCCTTGGGAGCATCGCTCCTTAGCTCAGATCAATCTGTGGTGCTCTCACCTTCAAACTCGGAGGGCAACCGAAATGTGGAGGGATTCAGGGGACGCGGCTCCCGAAGCTGCCGCTTTTGGCGTGACGTCGGCCGTTTTGGACTGAGGGGCGCATGCGCGCCTTGTCACACATGAAATGCTTTTAGATCGCGTTCTCGGCGACCTTCGAGTGACGTTGATTCAATAGGCATGGCCGTTATACGGGCGCACAAACGAGACCATCCGGGCACTCGGGTGAGAATCAAACGTGACATCCCGTCAAGCAGCGAAAAAGAGCCTAGCGGCGCGGGTTTTTGCGGCCTCATAGAGCTGCGTGCGGCGCTAAAATCGCTGTGTATATCTCCTTTTCTCTTCTATGCGGCGCACCAGATATAAATCTGCGGACCATCAGGCTTGCGTCGCGTCGTGGCGATGCAAGTCCGAGCTTGCACTGTAAACAGTGACAGATTAGGCTGTCGCGTTTTTACTCCTGAAGACGAAGCCTAAGGGCCCCTCAAGCTTTTAGGGGCGAAGCTCCTTAAGGCGGCACCCGTTCGTCCCTCGTAGTCGTCGTCATCGTAGTAGTCCGTAACAAGTCTTACGCTTTGACCTCCAAGGTGGTGCCGGTGGGAGATTTCTCCTGTGCGTTGTTGAACAATAAAAAATTCGCAGCGTGCGCGTTAACTAAAAGCCGAATTCTTCTGTCTCTCATTCCCCATTAGCAGCCATTGGCATGTTCCAGTAGGAAACGTTAGTAGAAGTAGAAGTGTAAGTGTTAGCTAAAAGCCGACTTCTTCTGTCTCTCATTCCCATTAGCAGCCATTGTTTACCTCCAAGGTAGTGCCTGGTGAGATTTCTCCTGTGCGTGATTAAACAATAAAAAATTTGTTCAAAACGCCGTTGATTGATGAAATAAACCAACGAAAGACGCCAGATGTTTTGTAAAAGCAGAACGAAAG
This sequence comes from Rhipicephalus sanguineus, assembly GCF_013339695.2. Taxonomy (NCBI): domain Eukaryota; kingdom Metazoa; phylum Arthropoda; class Arachnida; order Ixodida; family Ixodidae; genus Rhipicephalus; species Rhipicephalus sanguineus. The sequence goes on along the minus strand of NC_051183.1, from coordinate 71,267,645 downwards.
AACGCCAGATGTTTTTCTTAAAGTGTAGTAGTAGTAGTTGTATGTAGCCACCTCGCCCGATCGTCAACGGGCGAGGTGGACCGGCAACGGCGCGAGGACCCTGCCGTACGAGAGTTAAATCACACTAAAAGACATACTTTGCGGGCGATACACTCTAGTGAGCTTTCAACTTTTCGTCTTAATGTACATGATAAAGAAATTATTTCTACGAAAAACGCAAGGCACACCTTGAGCAATATATTTGGTTTTGGGACGCTAAATGGAACCATGAGGCGATGCGAAGCCGGAGCACTTGCACGATCGCGTTCCGTTTGGCTTTCGTTGGGCATGCTAGCGACCTCGCGTCGTGGAACGCGCGTCCTGTCTTCCCTCTAGCCTTGCCTTTAATTCGCACAGGGCGAGCGGGGAATGCGGTCGCTCTTGGCGCTCTTTCACTCGGGAGCGGACTTCTTCCTTGCATTTCACCGATCACAAGTGATATGAAGGGACCACGTAAACCAACAGTACAATAAAAGTTTGATGTTTAATATATACACGATGTTTCACACTCTTTATATTATGTACTGGGCGCATTTCACGGAAGAGTTTCACGGTTTACAGATGATTCCCTCTTTAGCTTCGCCCCACTCATCATCATTCACCCCGTGGATATGCTGTGAATTTTTACCCTGAGCCAGTATTGTTTCAGTTTAAATGCATATGACCTGGAAAACGGTTAAAATGAAAAAAAAAACTGTTAGTTTGATGGTTCTCAAAAGTGGTGGAGTGCTTGGCTTTTGGATATAGAAATACATCATTGAAACCATTTAGGCAAGTTTATGTAACAAACTAGATATGAGTACTTGACTTATTTTTTCGCACACTGATGCTGAAGTATATCGTATGATTTGACGAAAAAGGAATCGCTACCCCTCAAAGAAAGCTCTTACGTCTGTACTAGCATGTCACCCCCCTGTTAGCTGAAGAATTACGCGATTTCGTTGAACAAGTTGAATTTTCATGAAGACTTCAAATGAGGACAATTCGCAAACGCCCTTTGCAGCACACACTGCTCCAAAAATATCGCCAGGAACGAGAACATGCGGGACACGTACGCCATAAACATGTGTTCCATAAGCCCTGCTGCGCGTATTCGACGGAATGAGAGCGCACTATCGCGTGCTTCCTACCAGCTGTGCGCAAGTTTTGAAAGTTCCCGATCCGAACAAGTACTTCCGGCGTGAAATATGTCGTTGCAAGAGAGAGAAGGGCGTAGCATTTTATCTTATTTACGTTGGAGCGCAGAACCGCAGCGTATTCAGATATGCTGGATTGAGACCTTCAGTAATTGCAGTCTACGGATGTGATTTTTTTTTGAAACATTCGATCGCATAGAACTTGACAATCTGTTTTCGTAGAAAATCTGCCATGTTAAGTGCACAACGAAAAAGTTGTCTGCATACAATTCTGTGCCAAAAACACTGTTTCAGTCAATGCTCGTTCTTCGCTATACTTTTATATACGTTGTCTAGATGACCACGTTGCAGCTATGTGTTAGTTATGTTGTGTTTAGTGTGGCAAGAACAGCTGTGGCTATGGCGCGCCAAGAACACGGTGATAACGTACGTAATTCCACAATGATCAATAAAATACACTGCTACTTTGTCATAGCCCCCCGTTTTATTACATGTGAATGCATATAAACCAAATAAACGTTTTGAAGGCGAGCTTTTGTTAACTTCACAGTAGTAGGAATAGAAAATGCGCAAAACGTTCTTGGTTAGAATGCCGATTTATGCATTGTGAAACTAAAGGAAACTCAATTTTTTAAATAAATTTAATATTTGGCTTACGGAGCTGGCTGAACTACCGCGACTGATAACGTCCTGCTATGCACATTGGAAGAAGCACGAGATAATCTCAGATATTAGCTACTTCCATGAACTCATTTGTCTAAAAAAAAAAAAAGACGCTACTGATTCAATGGTTCCTTTGAGTACGTAATTGAGTCAGAAGGCCAACCAATAGGGACTAACAAGTCATACGATGAAATAAAGCAAATGCTTGTGTGCAAAGCAGCATACTTGAAAACGAGTCTGACTGAAATAAATATGAACAAACGATTTCTCTGTAAAGTGCAACTTGAGCACAAGAAGAAGAAGCACAAACCACACGTTCAGTAGCTCCGAAAGTAGAGAGACCAGCATACAGCTATTAACAATAAAGTCTACAGAAAACCATACGCGTCCTTTTCAAAAACACGGAATCGCAGGTCACGCAACTGTTCGTTCTATTTGAAAGCATTTCAAGGCAAAAATGAGATTTTTTTTTATTTTAGCTCGGCTCGAATACGCTACCAAGTTTCGCTTATGTTTGTGTATTTACCGTCATCTTCTGACGCGTGGTCTCTGATGGCGAAGAGTTCGCAAAGAGAATATTTAAGATTATGTACCAGTGGACGCAGATCATAACACTTCTCAAGGAGCACTGGTAGCACGCTGAGCACGAGACCGTGAGATTGGGTGCAACAATGGTGGCCTCACCCCGACTGAGAAAAAGCTCCTTATCAGCTCGCAATCTTTCCTAAAACCGCGCATAAACTTTCCTTACGGCTTCATATTACCAGCTAACCGAGTGGTAACCCTACTGAAACATTTAGTATGCCATGCCAATCATTCCATATTACACCTTGCAGTATCCACACATTTTAACGTCATAGCGTTAAAGACCTCGTTTCGCAGAATTTCCGGCGTTGGTATCGGTGTCGTTGGCTGTAAGCGCAAAATCTGCGTTGGTCCGTGAGAGAAAATTCCAGATATATGCAAAAAAAAAGATAAAAAACTCTTCGGCTCCTG